>NC_091821.1:376647197-376947197 GCF_038994185.2 Dermacentor albipictus
TCAGTTCTTATGTGCCCTCACATGTTCGTGCAAACGTTTCCTTACTTTTATTTGCCTGTGTACAAAATATATGGAAAAAATAAATAAAAGGCATTCCTTAAGTTAAAAGCGTTACGCCGCCGGGACCACCCTGAGTGAACGCCATCGAACTGCATTCATTCAATTTTCATTTTTCCCTTAAATTTCCAGCTAGTTGTTTTAAAGCAAAAAAAAAAATCAATCGCAAAATATTCTGTCATTTATTTCCGGCGGCACCTTTATCAAGAATCCAATCTCCGGGTCGTTTCTACCTCATGAGGCCAGGATTGGCCTCTGCAGATTGCCCGTTCGTTTCTAAAAATTCGTTTAGTTACGCAATCACATTTGGCTGTTTCGAAGACAAAGCGCCATGAAGAATGTCCAGCTGTATGAAGTTATTCGCAGTGTGCTCTTTCTACCTGGATGCCTGAGCATAAGGAGTAAAGAAGCAACCAACGATACACAAAAGAAGACGGATTGAGAGTAACTGTTCCTAGTTCCGTCATTTTTCTTTTCTTCCTTGCTGCGTTTTGAATGCAGCGCGACTGCATACATGGCTTCAAGCACATGTTTAAGCGAACGGAGCAATAGTTGCCGATGTGTACCTTTGCCGATATCATTTAATGATAACTTAATGCTGCTCAATTCCCGGCGCTCTATCGAGCACTTGTCATGAGTACGTAACAAAACCTAGTCCCATATATTTCCGGACATGTCCAGGGAGCGAGTACGCATCTGTGTGTATGTATGTGCGTACGTGCGTGCGTGCTTGCGTTTTGACCACTTTTACGGAATCGTTCGGAAGTGAACACTTCAGCCAATCGTGATGTTCAACTTATATTATGACCAATGGCAAAGTGCTTTTCTGAAAGAAAACTTAAGCATTCGGTATCAGCTAGCTCATATCTGCCTCCAGAAACGACAGAACACCCTCCTTCGTCTAAAACAAAATGTACCTGGAAGTGTACACATGGGCGCACAAACTGGGTCATGCGATTAAAATTAAACCACTATTTTACAAGACGGCGCCGAACGATCACAAGCGTCGTCGCAAAGTAACCAACTCTTACGGACCGAACCGCGGTCGCAAGTGACGCCCCGGCACCCGCCGGACGTGACGGCGAGGTAGATGAGTGGTAGTGGGAGCACAGAATGACCAGATATAATGACATCACAAAACACTATAGGTTACAGTGGGGCATATTCCAGCGAAGTCACCCAAAATTGCCAAAAAAAAAGAGTTTGTCGCATGGCGGCAGTTACAAACTAGGACGTATCATAATCCTGCGCTCTCACGTATCATATATCAGGATATATATCAAACGGATAAATGCAACAAATGTGAACCCAGAGCCACTCTGGAGCATATGTTATGAGAATGCCGAGGGAGAAGTAATAATAACGACAACGCGGCTTCCAGCGACAGCCTTCGCACAAGCTGGGAGGTGCGCTACTCAACCCCACCCTCGAGAATCAACTGTAGGCCGTCCAGCGGGCCGAGGATGCCGCCAGGACCGAAAAACTCCTGGCCGTTACCTAGGCGGGGCCCTTGGCACTCCGCACCAACTCGCAACGCACGCAATAAAGTAATTTCTTCCCTCCTCCTTTCATTGTTCGATGCTTACCTGCTTAAAAAGTTGCGGATGGTAGCACTTATCGTATTCAAAAACGTTCCGAAAGGACGACTGCGTTGCAAGTTCGGCCTGTTCGAAGGCGTACAAGAAGTGCGACGCTCAGGCAGCGTATCTGTGGCGTTCGATATAATTTTCCCGAAGCAGGACGACCGAGGACGAATCGCTGCAATTCAAGATTCTAAGCAGAGATCTGTGTCGTGTTTCTCGTATATACAGCGTGGTGTTTTCTTTTTCTTCCGCTATTTACCGCTGCCGCTGTTACCGAAAACCGTTGCCATCGTAACAAATATTTTTTTTTCTACACGTTCTTTCGTTTTTCTGGTCTAAAAACGATTCAGCTTCGAACAAACGTCCGCAAAAAGTCAGAGCAAGGGAGGAATAAAGAAAGAAAAAATGTCAGCGGTGTTTTACAACAAAAGCGTTTCGAGCGGAAAGCATGGCACAAAGGAACGGTGGTGCCGGCAACGTTCTGGATCAAAAGGCATCCGGCTGGAAGCGAAATGCAACGAGATCGATACAACACCGCGGAACCGAAGCTGCCCAGTAAAGAAAGGAAGGAGAGAAAGAGGGCGCCGAAGAGGGTTTTTGAAGATATTCGACGCCGCAGATAGTCGCCCAGAAAGGAAGACAGAGAGAGAGAGAGAGCTCGAGAATTTAGACTTCCATCCCTCTGCCACTTTGCTCACGACCAGACATTCTGACGAGAAGCAATGCGTAATAACGAAATAATCAAGACAGGCGAAGAGTGTATGAGACTGTGCGCCACGGCCGTCAAATAGAATCGAAATTGTCCCCTTGTCACCGTCTGAGGCTTAGTCGCGATGGAAATTCCGATCGAAGGAGCGCCAACGCTCTGTCTCAGACAGGAATGTATATTGCTGCTGCGTTTGCCTGTTCCTTCGCTTCTGCTTCGCAACACGTTTCCTCCGGCATAATATATATATATATATATATATATATATATATATATATATATATATATATATATATATATATATATACCTTTTTTTAAGGTAACTTTTCATTTCATTCGAAGAAAATGCGATTTTAAACGTGTGTTATACTGTGGAAGAGGACGGGAGAGCGGCGTGTAAGCTGTTCGCTATCTTGGAGAACTTGACAGAGTAATCCCATTCGACATGTAAGAGGTTCGCATCAGCCGGTCCACGTATACAGACAGCCCATCGACGACTACTGCGCCCTAATGTGCGCGGTCCTTTTCTTTCTGTTCATCTATTTTGCAACTTCAGCCCGGGTTTATTTTCCTCTTTGAGTTGGTGTAGAGAAAACGACGAAATAAGTTATCGCAGTGCAGCCTGGTACTCGACGTCTCTTTTCCGTTCCCCGAAGGAATTAGATTTTATAATTTTTTTTTCGACACCTATAGGGGAGTATGCACCGACGTAATCGAGGTCGCCGCGAGAAGCTAACACGGTGAAAAGTTGCGCCTTATCTAGACCCGTTTTAACTCCAGCAGCGCAGTGGAAGCTCCGAATGGGGCTACAACATGGTGTACATGACGTCTTATAAGTACTCCCTGTAGACAAAAGCATTGTATATGTAGTGCAAGGAATCCTAATACTGCGAATGGGAAACTGAGCGGTTAGCCAACAATTGAACCTTCGTAGCAGCGGGGAAGGTGGCGACAAGTAAGCTGCAGAGAGAACGGCGCGCACCAGGTAGGAATTTCTGCGGTCTTTATTTTTCGCCTCCTGTTCGTCACACCTCAACGCGCCCGCCCCGGCCCGATGCGACATCGCGCGGCGGCTCCGCCGGCAGCCGTCATGCAAGCCCACGGCGAGGCGCCTGCGGTGCACGGCGGCTCCTTAATATGGTAATGAGCTGACAGCGGACATAAGCGGTGGGCCGGGGACGGGCGCCGCTAAAGTGAGAGCGATGAGCGGAGATGCCGGCAGCGTCGCCACGGCGGAAACAATGCAGGCTTCTTCAACACACGCCCCTCTCCGCCGCCTTCCCATCCATCCCGTCTCCCTCCTTCCGGAAAGAGGGCGCAGGGCGAGGGGAAAGCACGCGAGGGGAGAAGTATGCGGCGGAAGCTTCTGCACTCGCTTTTTCTTTCCCCTTTCTACTATTATTATTTTGTTTACCGCGTATTCAGCCTCGCTTGCATCTGCCGCGCCCTGCGGCGGGGAGTTTGTGCATCGCTCTCCCGATTAATAACCCCTGGACCCCGCGCTGTCACCGGCTGCCACCGCTACGACCCCCAGGCCACCGAGACGACCGCGACGTTCCACGGACAGCGACCGAGGCGTTACGTAGCGTGGCGTATATGTGGACCGCGTTTCGGTCGTTATCCTCTAAATTCCCGGATGCGACGCGTGTTCTTGTTTTCATTTCTTTATCGGACCAACCGCTGATTGAAAAAAAAAAAGCCTCCTTGCAATGTACCTACGATGAGGAAATCAGGCAATAGAATTGAACAAACACTAAGCACTCTTCGTGCATTTTGTGTTACGGCTAATACACGTTCTAGTGTAGTGGGAAGCTTAGTGTAAGCTTAGTGTAATGGCAGTGAAGAGCCGGTGTGGAAGGCACGGTTAGTGAAAAGCATAATCACGTAAAAGTGGCGGCGAAACACAAGCGACTTCTTTGCATTCGTTGTTAGCAGCGTAATGATTTCGCTTGTGCGCGTGGCCGCTTTCTAAACCTTCATTGAAGGTGCCGACGAAAGTGTCCCTGCAAATCGCCCACGCTCTCGCCACGATACAAAAACGAGAGCGATGGATTGCAGGGCGGAGATGGGAAGGGTGGTGAGGGGAAGCGTAGTTGCGAAATGTGAGTTTGCGATTAACATTTTGCTGTATGTAGTAAACGTACCAGCAAGGGAGTGATTTTGACGATTGAGCTCTTCTCTCTTTTCCCCCTTTTAGTCTATTAATAACGGAAGGTTTTCATCTGCTCTCGCAAAAGACTCACAACTTAGCTTCAACAGTTTGGTGTCGTAGATAGTTGAAGCCTCCAATATAAAAAAATAAACAAACTCAACATGAATGAGTCTTTCCAAACGCCACACCACCTGTACAGCAGTGCCCGCACACCAGTCTGCAGGCAAGCTACGGCTTCACCACTGTGGCCACCACCTCGGGAAAGCCGTAATAAAATGCAGAGACAGCAAAAATAACAGAAGCATCAAAGCTAAAGTAAACCAATGATCTGAAGACGTCAGACATGCACCGCTAACTCCGAGTGATGCCAGAGTTATGAAGCAGGCAGCTAGCTAGTACTGCTCTCGAGTACTCGCGGCCATACTTACAAAACTTCACAATGCCCGCTTCGGTGCATTTACCTAGCATGTACCTCAGGCAGTGTTGCCCGGTTCCACTCGCACGTTTTGTTTTCTCAACCGTATAGGCTGTAACGGGCATTCTGGCTTTCAGCGAAATGCTCGAGTGTGCCAATCCCTGATCATGGTTCTTTCTTGCCGCTGAAGTTGCTTTCTGCTGCGACGTTAGAAGCTTCGGTAGACGAAAGCAGTGTACGACACTAGATAGGCAGGACTTTTGGTGCTTTCCTTTTCCTAACTATATCCTCGCTTTTCTGCAGAAGAACATCTGCGTGCCCGTAGGCAAGAACTTTTCCTATACAGGTATTTCTTGTCGCTTTTCTATCACTGTATTTTTGCACGTACCTCTATCATGGTGGTACATCACTGCATAGCAACTGATCCAGAAATGCCTTTCATCGTGCTACAAGCACTTTTATCTTTTTTGAACAGGTTGCGCTTTCTATCTAAGCGTAATGCTATTGCGCAGCAGTTTCCGAACAGTAAGTATTGTATTATCTAGCAAGGTGCAACAATACAAAACAACATTAAGGTCTCGTACTGAAAAATTGGCAGTCACTCAAGTATTTTTACGTGATTTCAATCCCGAAGCATTGTGACTTCTCTTATTAAATGATTATGTCCATGATACGAGATGCCATACATATTCCAGTGTATTTCATAATTCTACCTTAGTCCACCTTGATTTCCTTTAGTCCACCTTAATCCACGTTGCTGTAATTTGTACCAACCTTAACCCACCTTAATCTACCATGCTCTAATTTTTACCAACCTTAATCCAGATTAATCCACTTCAATCCGGTCTACCTCGCCATGCTGTAATTTGTATAAACTTTAATCCCTCTTTAACTACCGTAATCTCCCTTAATCCACTTTATCTCACCTTCATACACTTTACTTCACCTTCCTTTACTCCACCTTAAATAACCTTACTTTAACTTGATCTAACTATCATTCTGTATTACTATAGACGTCATGCGAGCCGCTGATGACGTCACTGACGATCATGATTTTTGTTGCCACTCGTTGCCTACAACGTCGGTTTTTCATAGGACATCCAATGCTTTCAGAATAACAAATCAGGACCGTTGATCAGCACGAGTTGTTAGGCTAGCTGTTTCGAGACGCCAAGGCAGCAGAGCGGAAACATAGGAGCACAGCGCTACCAATCTTACGTTCTTGTAACCTTTGTCCTTCCTGCGTTGCTGCTGTACCAACAGGATGGTTACTGTTTAACGCGATAGCATTGAGGACCCCGTGTCGCAAAACATCCGGTGTCGGTGTCGGCGTCCGGCGTCGGCGGCGTTCTCCATGTGAGAAAAATCAACCCGAACTACAGAGGCCCTCCGCGTAGAGCACAGGCATTACTGAACTAATTGGATTTCTCGAGGTGAAATGCGTCAGATAATTCGTGAAGTATGACTTACACACAACCTACCGGCATGAAGGCGTCGGAGTGTAATTTCAGTATACGAGAAAACATACTTCTGTCACGCGGAAGCTCAAACACAAACCCCTTTTCCAGCTGCCATTTGAGGCCTGTTTTAATAGGAACGGTGCGTCTCGCTCGGTCCATCCAGATGGCGCTCGCCTCTGCCCATCCGCAGCAGCGACTGTGCGCACCATGCAGGGGAAAGAAAAAAAAAGAACCAGAAAGCTTACCTTCGCACATAGCGTTCGCCTCTAGCTTTTCTAGGAAAACATTACGGTTAAATAAGCTGCAGTTGCCGGGAAGCATGAGAAGCTGTCAGGGATCTTTGAATGATATCGCGTTCCACCCCCAAGCTAAAGCTCTGTCTTTTTAACTTTCAGACCACTGTTTCTTGAGGGCAGACTGGTACAATAGCTGTATTCAGTTGTAACGCGATAGCGTTAAGGACCCCGTGTGGCAGAAAATCCGGCACTGACGTTCCGCGTCCTGCGTCGACCGTCTTTTCACGAAAAATCACACCGGACCACGCATACCCAATCACGCAGGCCCGAAGCGTAGCGGAAAATTACTGAACTAATTGAATTTCTCAAAGTAATATGCGCTAGGAAAATCTTAAAGTACGACTTCCGCAACATACAGACATAACAGCGTCACATTGCAATTTGAATATAGGTGAAAACATACTTCTGTTACACGGAAGCTCAAATACAAACCCCTTTTCCAGTGTTTCTACACCATTCATAGAGTGGTGCGCCCGGTTCCTAGCAACACCATCCAGATGGCGCTCGTCTTCACGCATCCGTAGCCCAAGCAAGAGGCCGCGTTGCTATCAGAAAGCTCGAAATTCGTGCATAGCGTTCGCCGTCCGCGTTTCCCGGTAAACATTACGGTTACATAAGCTGCAGTTACCGGGAAGCGTGAGAAGCCCTCAGGGATCTTTGAATGCTATCGCGTTCCACTCTTAAAGGCGAAGTTTAAGCGTCCACCAAATTTTTCTGTTCTTATTTTTATTGATTGATTCATTTAATTTTTTTTTTGCTATCGACATATATTTTGGCAGTACAAGCTTCTTGAGCAGCCATATGTAAATTCTGCTTACGGACTCCATGCAAATCTTGTGGCGTCTACACGTGCAACTGCGTGCTAAAGCCACCTGATCTCGATCGGCTTAAACATGAAGCAGTAAAAACGAAATAGCTATATTCTTTTGGATTGTGCACTGCGTGTGTAGCTCGTACAGATGCACTCGGTGCTGACACATGTGAAATATTTCAACGGAACAACTCTGACACGTACGCACCACGGGTTCAATAATTATTGTCAATGTCTTCAGTATAGAAAAATAAATTGAAAGCGAGCGCATTCCTTTACACATAAATTGTATTGAAATGAAAGAATCGGCAAGGGATCAGGAAACAATCACTTCTCAACCTCTCTAATACCCAAGAGATAGTTGCGTTCTTTGGTAAACAGGTGCAATCACTTCTTGACTACCCACTCCTGCACAATTCCTTTCACCTTCAGAATGACAAGCAGAAGAAGAGGGCTCGCACAAAGCTTCCTCGCCGATGAATCTCAAATTTATTCCCACTCAATCATTCAGTCATCTCATATTATCTAAATTTGCATTTGTTTCAGGCGTTCGCATCTCAATGCCGGTTACGCACGCCACAGCGTGGTGAACGCGGAAGTATTTACTTGTGAATATGAACTCAGCGTTGCATCAGCCTTGGGGGAACACCCACTTCAGGCTACATCGGTCGAAGAGTGAGAAGACGCCACAGTGCTGCCTTTCCAAATTTCTTATGGGCGTGTGTGATTGTTTATCTTATTCGGCACTTCACCCAAATTACAGGACAAGGAGTTCGAGTAGCAATGCCAAATAATGAGAAAGCTTAAAAAAAAAGAATGTGTGAGCCAAAATGGATATTCAACATGTTTTTGTGCAACAGTATCTTTGTCTCTTTAGCTTTCTCCCGTACTTCTCTTTTTGTTTGCTTATTTGTTTTCGTTTACTGGACCAACACAACGTATGAGTCTATAATTACCCACCATATTTTGCTGTCCTTCTATTTCAAAGGGTTGTGTATTAATTTGCAATTATTTCGCAGAAGCTGACACGATAAAGCAAACATACAAATTTTTGTTTTGTTCCTGCGAGTGAAACAAATCCATTTGTAACCAGTGATATAGAGGATCTTCCAGCAATTTTTCTTATGAGTAATGCAGAAGCTGTCGGGGTTCTTTCAACCCGCTCTCTTCTCCCGCCTTATCTCCATGAAAACCAGTAGTCCAAAAAGGTTGCTGGTGTCAGATCCTATAAAGGTTGTCTGAAAAATAAAAACAGGGCTCCGAATGGCCACCAGTCGAAGCTTAGATTTCAAGGTCCGCGTATTGAAAGCGCATGGAGCGAACTTGCCGGATGAATCCGGGGCTGCCGTATCATTTGGGAGCATTGTGCAGGGCTAATTTCTTCAAAGCAGCGCGATTTCTGTGCCGACACTCACTGAACTATTCAAAGCCCGAAACGGTGCTCCACTGAAAATTAGGCGCGGGCATGAATGGCCATTGAAGCACACTCGGAACGAGACACTCATTTAGAGCCCGAACCCCGGTCCCAAGCTCGTCAACCTTCGGCAACACATTTTCGTGCCTCCTCGCGCCGCGGCCGTGGAACTAAATGCACCAGCATTTTCTCGTTTTTGTTTTGATGCGGAACATCGAATGGTCCATTGAGTGAAAAGGGCCGGCGCCTATAGCAGCCAAATGGCGCCTGAATTTCCATTGGATGCGAAGCCAAGTTACGTGCGAGCCTCGTTGGAGCAGCGCGGGCGAAAGGGAACACTTGCTGCGGCGCTAGCACACCAGGTGTTGCGTGAGGGGAGAGGGCATCAGCGCGACGCCACGTCACCCCCGCTCTCGGAAGGATGTGTTATCCACACGTTCCTTATTCGCGCAAGCTCTCGCCTGCGTTCTAACTCCCCCTCGGTAATCGCTATAAAGAAATGAATGCATAAAAAAAGCATAATAAATTCAAAAAGAAAAACGTTGGCGGCAGTGAGTTTCACCTACGAGCTCACGCTCAGAAGCCGAGTGTCTCACCCATCGGGCTATGCGAAGGCAGTCGGGCAAGCTAGCATGACGTCACGGATCGAAGTGCACCGGCCTTGCGCTATCTAGGTGGGCGCTGGTCGAGCGTTTCAAAGCGCTCGCTTGTCCGCGAGGCGTTCATAACTCGAAAGACCACAAAGTGGAGTTCAATTCGACATTAATGCCTCTGCATTCACAACTTGTGTTGGAACCATGAGTTGAAACCGCCGCAATTTCGGTTTCTGCTACAAGTTTCGGTTTCTTTTTCTAGGCAAGCAACCTTGTACTCCCAGAACTCCGCATTCTCTTATCTACCCTCTCTTTTTCTTTGTCTGTCCACCGGTGTTGCAGCATTGCGACAGCACCGCGTTTTGCAATGGTCGATATACATTAAATAACCGCCGCAATTTCGGTTTCTGTTACAAGTTTCCAACACACAACTCATAAGAAGTGCTCAGGTGTCCTCAATATTTTTTTTTCTTTTTAAGTGGTTAAGTAATGAAGCTTAAGTAAACTGTCACGCTGGCGTAGCACCTTTGCTCTGTGTGTGATTTTTCGTTTTTAGTGGGTATTTCATTTGGTCGGCTTATTAAGCCCTCGCCGCTAGTTACTGTGAGCATAATGTAACAGAGAAGAAGGTTCAAGGCGATGATATTGAATATAATCCAGATTATTAGCGAAATGTTCAAGTTTATCACTCACGTCACGCTGAATAGGCCATTTCTTCTCAGATAATCGAAGCTAAGCAGTATTTCGTTTATTCAGCACTTCGGATCGAGGTCATCTATAGGCTGATTGATGGCTTTCCTACCATCAACACCTAGTGGTGACGGATCTCCTTCTGTCACGAAATATTCGACATGTCTGCCTTGAAAAAGAGAGTGACGGTGCCCATGGCAGATGTTCTATTTACCTGTCGTTAACAAGGGAACCTTTTTTTTGTACGGGGTCACGCATTTATGAGGTAGGAAATGTGGCCACCGCTTCCGCATAATTACGTTTGGCCGAATTCGCATGTGGTGGCGTTGTCGTCACACCGACTCTGTGTCGAGGAAACCAACCTGGTGTGAATAGCTAGAACGCTGGTATTTCCATGCGGTGGTGCTGAAGATTGCGCTTGCGTCATAACGTTAACACTCGCATAAAGAGTGACGCACAGGAAACCTCGTTTCTAAATTTTTTTAGAGATAACTGTAACCAATGAGTTTCACATTTCTTGCCGTCCCGCATCGCAGATTGAAGTCGACAGTAGACTTGTGAAACTCGTTTGTTTAGAGGAAGCCACCCACGCAAGCAAAGATCTCCCTCATGAATAAATAGAAAATAGCCTTATATGGGAAGGGGGGGGGGGGTAAGAAGTGCTTGTCGGTCTAGATACCCTTTGTGTTTGCTGACCTTTACAGTTTCCCTGTTCACAACGAAACTTTCTCTTTCTCTTCAACCTAATCTCAGGCAACAGCCGAGAACGGCGTTTCGGAAATAAAGAGGCAGAAAAATAACTGGACGCGAGAAGAAAACAATATATATATATAGCCTCGGCACACTTTGTGCATAGCAATCGCACAGCCATCTTTGAAACAAAAACAGGGAGTCCTTAATTTGCATAACGCAGACGTCGGCGGGTTCCTCTCTTCCGGGACTGCTTTCCCGTCCAAAGTTTGCGTTATGCGCGCAGTGCCGGAAGCGGAGATGATCCATGGCGCAGAGATCCCCGTGGGGCTAAAGGAGAAACGAGGCGGGAGAAGGTCTATGTGGCCCTGCGGAAAGTAAGAGATATAGCGCTTCGCAGACGCACGTGCAACGTTCAGGTAGCAGACGCTACGCGAGCTCAGCCTCGCGGGTGCTCTTAGCATTTTAAACGCCCGCAACAGGTTATTAGCTGAGTGAATAAACAACCAGCAACTGCATATACTGCGTAGCATGTGGGTCAGGTTACTGGGTAGTACTATATACTCGCGGTGGGCTGAATGGCAACCGCATTGATGTGTTAAGTATGAGCTCGCGGGATCGAAAAGGATGTCGAGGTGGCTTCATTTCCATACCGGCGTGGAATGCAAAACTGCGCCTGCGTTCAGATTAGGCGCATGGTAAATAACCAGAGCAGGAGAAAATTGATGCGCGGCTCTGCTTACAATGTTACCCGCTGTGGTTGCTTCGTGGCTATGGTGTTGGGCTGCTAGACGCGAACTCGCGGGATTGAATCCCGGCCACGGCGGCCGCATATTGATGGGGGCGAAATGTGGAAACACCGGTGTACTTAGATTTAGTTGCACTTTAAAGAACCCCAGGTGATTAAAATTTCAGGAATCCCCCACTACGGCGTGCCTAAATCAAATCGTGGGTTTGGCACGCCAAATCCAATAACTAAATTTAATTTATTTCTTGCACTGTTAATCGCAGCCGACATTGGATCAATGCGAGTCCACCCCCTCTTAGTGGAGGTGGCGCTCCCCAATGGCAAAACAAGGCAAGGACACGGTTTCGTCTTCTTTCTTTTTCGTATCATGCCTTTCGATTCCTACCATAAGCTGAGTTAATTTAGGTTCTTTCGGCGCATAGCACGTCAGCCAATCGTAGCTCTCCGTGTTCCATATTCTTTTCTGCATGTAGCATCGTCAAAGGCACAATATTTTGCGCAGTAAGTTGTGCACTACTTCTGAAGCGGGGGGGGGGGGGGGGGGGGAGGCTAGAGCGAACGTTCGCAGATGCGCGTGCAAAAATATATTGTCGAGAAGAAGAAAACTTGCTTATTGTGGAGGTGGCGCTCCCTGTTGATGAAGCATACAGACAAGGCTAATTCGTCCTTCTCCCTCCTATCCTGCATTTTGCATTTTGAGGCTGGCTTCGTTTATTTATTTATTTTTAAATCTTTCATTTATCTGCTGGTTTATAGGTAAGCTGCAGAGGGTGGCATCCGTCAATCATAACAGCTATACAGCAGGCTGAATGCACCCACTCAGTACCGTATTTTTTGTTCTATAGCATCGGTGTGGTCATATCATGGCATTGCTGCTCAGCGCACACGTTAGTCCTCCTATACCTACTACTGGCTGACAGGTAAAACGTCCGACGACAACTCTGCATGACCGGAGTGAACATCCACGCGGAGCAGTGCGCATTGTTCGCTTTCTTTCTTCGCTCGTTCATTAAATTCTCGGAACGCACTTTGGCATTCCTGCGACGGCCACAGGCGGACAGCGACGCCAACGGCGGACCTCAAAACAAGGTAGGGAGCACATAACAGCTATCGCGATGAAACAGCCAAGTATTGGGCGCTTTTCTCGGGCCCCGTTTTAATGCGTTTAAAACATCCTCGCGCAAGTGTGCCCTGACACCCTGATGTTTTCTTTCTTTCTTTTTGCAAATTATTTTACAGGAGTGCCGCGAATTAAAACGCTGACATGCGCGAAAAGCTGAGGTCAAGCTTCCTATGGGCGCATCGTCGGTTAACAACATGAGACGCAGGGAAGAGGCGCACCTGCGCGTGTAATTAACCCTCCAGGGTTAATTTACGCATGCCTGGCAGCCAGCCGGTAGTCATGTGTTTTCCCCCCAGAGTTTAGCGCGTTCTCCTTTAAAACACGGTATACACTACGCAGACGTACCCTCCGATTCTCAGCGGGCGTCAGTGCAGCGTTTATGCCTGCACCCACGCGGCGATGTTACGGAGGTGAGGGCGGGCACATTATCGCCCGTGCAGGGCAGCGGCCTGCATCGTGTACTGAGCGCTGATTACCGACTCATTAGAGCGAAATGTTCGCTTCTCCCGCAAATTAAGGTCAAACATGCACCTTGGCTACGGCGTTTCACTAGACACACGATCCTGCAGGTCGGAGAGCGGATGGTCCTGGGCCTTGGGCCGCGCCTATCCGCTAATGGCGTGCGACTGCGAATGCATCAAGTGAACGTCCGGTACGCAAGCCGCTCTCCCACTCGAGGCTAGTTTCTTTAAATGAAGGCAGGAAACATCGCAGTGCTTCGGCACTTCCGCGTTCATCAAGAAATGGCGTTACCTGCCCTGTCCAAAGATTACCTTTTCCAGCATTGCTGAGCATTCCACCCGAAGAAAATAATATCGATAAAGAGAACACTAACTGTCATGATGCATTGTAAACGGCGCTAGCGGAATTTCATGTCTTGTTTTCATTTGCAGCCTTTGATTATGCTTGGCATTTACAAAGTCATGTGGGCAACGTAGGTAGCTCAGAAGGAATGTGCTGATTTGTTTAATCACTGTCATCACTACGGATGCATACAAACAAGCGAGTTGTCAGAGGTACTGATGATCCTATAGGCTTCGTTTAAGGCGCTAAATATTTGTCATGCTGCACACATTTTTCTTACTTTCTTTCACGGTGATATGGAAGGTATTGGCATCACAGCACTTGCTGCCCCCCCCCCCTGCCTCCTTTCTGTATTTTTTTTTGACTACTCAACTTGTAATGTCGTCAGATCACTCTTTTGCACGCTCATAGTTTTCTAGAAGTGAAAAAAAGAAAGCTTCTTCTTGTATATGTTGAAAGGTCAGTGCACTATGCAGCACAAACGTAAAAGCTAGCGCGCCATCACCGACAGTGACCAGTTGGTGCTTATTTTAATTCCATATGATGAACATATTCAGCAAGCAACGTGGTAGGCAACGGAAACCTGTGAGCTGTCACAATTGCTAACTTGTCCGCGGCCTACCCGCGTTCCTAAATGTCAGCTTCAGGCGCAACCGAAATAGAAAAAGAAATAATTTAAAAAAAGAAGCGTTCACTTGGGCTCAACCGTGTTCCTATATAGTAACCACCGCTCTACTGAACGCCTGAGACATTCCCCAATATCTATCGACCATGTTGAGTGCTACAACGCAGGCAACCCGCTATTTCTGCGCGGAAGCGGAAGCCACGCGAGTCGACAGGCCATGCATTCCGACGAACCATACTGCTCTTTCTACATCCACCTGTTAAGCAATCTGTCTTGGGTTGGCGCTTGGAAAAGCACCGCCCCTTGCATCTCGCCCTCCCTTCCCCCCCCCTCCCCCCCCCTCCTCCGTCTGCTCCCCGCCAACGACGACGCGTGAATGTCTCGACACAGCTCTTCCGCGCCCTGAAGTCACCGGATATTCTCTCGGTGCCAGTTTCCAAAGATATGACCATGCCAGCGGCAACACCCACCATTGACACTACGAGTTTCTTTGCCGCGTGCGTGTGTATAAGCGTGTCTCTGCGCGCGTGTGTGCGTGCGTCTCCTTCAGCGGGTGTTTTTCGTGCGTGCGTTTATGCGTGCACCAATGTGAGCGCCCTTGAGGTGGTCGTGCGCGAGCTCCCGAATGTGATTACCGTTTATCACAGCCCCTTTTTCTTGCATTTTTCTCTCACTTTGAGCGTGTGCATATGCATTCATCTGCGTACTATACATTCATCTGAGCGCCTTTGTGTGTGATGCCCTTCTGAGCACAACCATCTGAGGTCTTCCCTTTCTTGACGCCCGTCTGCCAGCTCTGCCCGCCTCTCGCCGGCAGCCCCTTGCTCGCTATAGATGGAGGGACTGCCGCTTATTAATCTCCCAGTCCGCCGTCGAGGCTCTATCAATTACGCCCCGACGCCATGCCCGCTGCCATGCCCCAATATAAGAAGGCCAGGCCGACAGATGGTAGCGTGCGACACTGAATCTCATAGAGCACACTACATTCTTCTGCGGGTCATCGTCGAGTGGAGTAAAAAGAAAGCGAAGTGAAGCAATTCAGCAAGTAACAGCGCCTCGCAGAATTTTATTTGAGAGAGAAATTGTTGCCTTGGTCAGCGAGCCCGAGCGCAAGAAGTCAAAAAGTTTGTTATATAATTTTTTTTTTGTGAAATACACGTACAAGGGAAAACTCTTTAATGACTTCAGCAGGTCAGAAAATCAGTAAACGATGGTACTTTCCCCCCTGGAAGGCGTAAGAACTTGCTTGGGAAATTGGTTGAACTCCGACCAGGTACACAGCAAAAACCAATCAAATTCACTGTTTGCAATTCTGTTATGTAATCGTAATGCCTTTTCGCATTCAATTTCTTGGCACTTTTCGTCTCTTTGCGTCATATAAAAGTTTGCCTTCCGTCTTATTTTACACAGTATGTGCCATTAACCAACCTAGCCCCACAGTTTCATCGCGTCCTTTCTCCACGCCATAATGGCTAACGTTACGTAACCCTAACCAGGAGCCCGGAGAAGAAGCCAAAAGGTTGAAGGGAACGCCGGCTGGGCTTCATTGACGGAAGCCAGCAGAGCCTCCACTGCGCTCAGCGTCGATAATATACATCATGATTGTCTGCCAGCGCCGTCTCCTCGGTCCCTTCTGCTCTGATGGATGGAGGGAGCCTCGTTAGCGCAGTGCGCATGCGCGAAGCCCCGAGCGCCGTCCGTGGCCCCCAAAGGGCACCCATATGCCGCCCACGAATGCACTGACGGGCCTCGTGGCTAATTTCTGGCTCGCATCGGCCACAGAGCCCCATCTGTCAGACCGTAGGGGCTCGGTACGTCTGCTTCACTCATCAAGACCGATGAAAGCTCCCCTTTTCCACGGCCACAACGTATGCGCAGATCTTGTTCGTCTAGCTTCAGCAGCCCCGGCCTTCTACGTCTGTTGGCCTCGTCCCCCCCGCCCGAGCCACTCAGATATTGCACAGAGCAAGTAAAAGAACTGCATTGAGGAAAAACTACTTTCTCACGACGTTTTCACAATCGCCCAGCAAGCCTGTTCTAATTATATTTTCTTTTTCTTTCTTCTTAGGGAGGTTTAGTTCTCACTCACTGCAGCGTCCGTGTCTGCCACGCAGGTCTCGCTAATCGACGGATCAAGCGCAGCTCTCGGCGAGTTAACGATGACCGGCATCGAATAGAGCTTGCGAATGAATGCCGGTTCCAGATGTGCGGTGCGCGTTTCTATAAGCACGCGCTTCGATTCGAATTTCCAAATTACGAATTTCTCTCGCGAAAGGATCAATGGGAATAGCTTCGGTGAGAGGCTGACCTCTACTCGAACTTTTGAAAGCCGTATCGATGACTCGAATTCGCGATCGTCCGGAGTATTCTGAGACCATGACATCCCTCTTTGTTCCGTAGAATAGTGGGAGGCATTGAAAAATGCGCGCATCTTTGTTATATTGGGCCAATTCATTTCAGATCTGCAGCCTACGATACTTTAAAGGTTGCAGGACGCACGCTATAACACTGTTGTGATAAACTATGTAGCCTTAAACCTTAAGATGACCGTACATATCTTCAAAGCCTGCTCCAGGCATTCAACTTGTTAATTTCACAAAGGGAAGAAAATAAAAAAATACAACAACACGTCTTAATAGACAATGAGATTTGCCATATCAAAAAGAACTAAGAGCCTTACTAAAGAAGTGGAATTGCCTGCGTTGTTGCGCGATCTGGAAAGGAAAATGTTTGTTTACCGAATGCCGGTTATCAAGCTCTCGAAATAAAAATAACGATGCCTTTTCATTGCGTTCGTACGAAAAGAGGCGTACTAATAACGCAGTTTTGCGCTAAATGTTGCAATCATACCATGAATGCTGTCACAAAAAAAAAGGGGGGGGGGGAGGATGGATAGCCATACAAGCTTTCCCTATTTTCGCAGAATTTGTGAGTGTGCATAAGAAACCGAAATGACAATATATCATGTGTGCGCGTGCTTCTGCTTTGCATCACTGACGCCAGTTGGCATAATGAGCACCCTGCGCGTCTTTTCTCTCACTGAATACTCTCGACATCAGTGGGTAGGTTTCTGTATATCCCGCAAAATAGGCAACCTGAAAGCAAGACAAGAAGCAATCGATAGGAAGCACTGAGTGCACCTCTTACACACGACCTATTCACGTCTTCTCATTTCATTGTATTTTATTTTTTAAACACTTCATCTGTTAAACCAGCACCAACTGCATGATTGATTCAGTGTCGTCAGTGCGTATTTAAGTACATCTTGCCCACACTTAGAAACACCTTTCTTATAAAATGCTGTTTTTTTTTTCTTAACTAGGAAAGACACTTAAGCGCGCCATAACAGCCCACAAGTTAGCAGAAATCGGTTAATTTCTTTGTCTAAGCTGTGCCTTAAACATGGCTTTGTCCCCTACATTTACTGTTCTACCGTTTCACTAGCAAGCTGTTGGCAAAACACGGCAATGCGCCGTTGCAGTACTGCAGCATGATACTGATTTATTGATGTTTACTGCGGCCACGGAACGGGTGGTATGACCAGTCATTTGGGCGAACAAGTAGTGAACTAAAGAAAAAAAACCTTGGTGGTTTTCTTTCCATGTCTTTCTCTTTCAGTGTAACAATGACAACGTCTAGTCCTTTGCGTGGAGGACATTAACCTTAATAACAGTTGCAAATAAGTCAGCCGTCCTAAGCCGCGTCTGTCTTCGGGCAAACGTTTCCAGGTGTTTAACCTTGCTACTCAGAGTTTTGCCCTAAGGGCAGTCAGACTCACTTTGCGGGTGAGTTGAGACAAACAAACAAACAAACAAACGTTACGTAAACCTAACAAACAAATAAACAAACAAACAGAGAGACATGACAGACAGACAAATAAATAATGTTCGTTTGCTTGTTTTTATTTTCAAATCACCCGTAAGACCTACGTTTCTTTGCTTGACTAATTCGTTGATTGATTGCGCGTATATGATTCATTTACCTGCACAATCATAACATAAACTGTAGGTTGTACAGAGCAGGGAAATAAAGAAATACTTTCCAATCAATGCATACTAGGCAAAAAGTCACACTAGAAGAGCCACTGCACCTGCATAATTACCGGGGGGTGCACTGTTCCTTATGTCGTAACACGCTTGCCCGTGTAAATCTCCTGACCGTACGCGTACCAGTCTGGTACTCGTGCTCACCTGTGTAGTCTCCGCGCGGTAACGCTTTAATTGAAGTTCTTGCGGGATGTCTTTATGCTTCTCTGAAGCCATCCTGCATTCTTGTACCCACACTAAAAAGCCACAGCACGTGCCTATCCCTTGTCGCGAATGTGACGTCAAGTGTCAGCCTGAGAGCCTTGTTTTCAGTACGCACTTATTTCCGTCCCCGCGCAATGTAGTCACCACCATAAGGGCGGCGTTGAGAGCCATTAATATCACTTGAGTCCAATAAGATAAGCAGTATCCTGAAAGCGCAATAACATTGAGCACGAGGTAGTAGTAAATGTAGTCTGAAACAGGCTGAGGTGCCACCGTTTCTTCGATGCAATGGCAACTGGAGCCTTGTGCTACGGCGACGTTGTGGAGAATTCGACTGGGACTCTTAGTTATGCTGACTTGTTCTTTTATTACTTGCTTATGTTTGCTTACCTGTTCTTTATGCCGGACGACTACATGGGAACTATGCCTAAAAACACGCGTTTCATTATTAACAAAGGCAGCTGGAAGTTCAGCGCCTGTGCTCGTCTTCTTGTGTGCTTCGTCTCTAGTTAAGCGCTGGTCATGATAATGTAGCCGAGAAGTCGCATTAACCGCTCGTGATGCTAAACAGGACCCCAACGGTTAGTATATTTTTGCTAGCTAAAAGCGTGTGCGCCCCACACAGTCAACACACGTCCGTTGAAAAAAAGAAGTATTTTCTTAATTTTATGCCTTATTACTTATTTTTGTTTCTGTAGTTCGCAAATGTAAGCGCATTCTCTAACTAACCGTCGCGCGAGTTCTTTTCATCAAAGGCAGGAGCTCCCCTGAGGCCTATCCCCAAAAGGCATCCGCGTTACAGTGCGCCCGGCCCGCCTCTATACGCGGAGATTCGAGGGTTCGAGTGTGTATAGTGAACGTTAAATCACAAATAAACGAACCACTTACACTTCTTTTTCCCCGGAAGCTCGGTTAATTTACGAACACACGTAAGAAGAGAAAGGGAAATGGCGTGTCATCGTGCACGCGACCACAGACAAACAGACACCCCGACATGTGGAAGTAGTAAGAGCAGGAAAGAAAAAAGAAATCGACCACAGCGAGGCATAAGCGTGCGTGCAGGCCATGATCGCCGAGTCCAAGCAAAGCAGCGTGAAAACAGCGGGGACAAGCGGGAGAGCAACGATGTTGGTGTCACGTGGGCGTAACGAGAACGCTTTGTCACGAGAGCACGCTTGCGTGGAGAGCAAGCGTGGCTTATCGCCATACGGCAAAAGCCCGTGTAGACGAAAGGGAGGAGAGCTAGATGTTGCAACCCTTCCGACACGAGGCGTCCCTTTCTTTCGGTCTCTGACGCAGCCCGGGGTCGCTGCAGAGCCCGACGTCGGCGGGTACGGATAGTAGAAGCTGCCGCTCTGATCAATAGGCAATTAGTTGATATCGAAACCCACTCGTAGTACTGCGCGCGGCAATCGCTTAGAATGTGCCATATACATATGCGAACATAACAAAGCCTGCGGTACTCTAACGCATATAGCCTTTGTCTTTATTTTCTTTGTTTCCTTTAGGGGAGAGGCGTTTGTTTTCTCTTGAACGAAAGGTTTTGTACTTACCCTACTCCATTATAAGTTTTATTAATCCCTTAATATTAATCAATCAATATGCATCCCTTAATGACTTGCTGTTACCCGCACTCTGCAGTCGCTGGTATGGCTGTTGGTATGCGCTGTTGGGCGCATACTGATCAACTCAAATTATATCGAACGAGTTTTTATTTTTTTTTTTACCGATTTCCGAGCTATAACCGCCATCTGTGATTCTGCAGAAGACCTGCGTGAGCCTTCGTGAATTACGTACGTCACTAATGAGACCCACGTCATCATTGTGATTGCACCTCGATTCCGCGGAAGGATACCTGAACGTGTTGTGAATGCTCACGGTACACGGGGATTATAAACGCGCGCTGTCACGGTAGCTGACCCACACCTAATGATGGCTTGCGAAACACAACTGAAAGCGTGATTATTGTCCTTGATTTGCTCCTGCCTTCCTGAGGCACCGGATTAACGGTTAGAAAGAAAAATGAAATTGCACCTCCACTATTTAGAAAGAAATGCTCAGTTACCTTTTGCGCGACCACTGAACGACTTGTTTATTTACCTTGAAGATAACGCGAAAGCCTTGTGAAAAAAAAAACAGAAAAGAAGATAAGAAAGCAAGTGCAGAGAAACAAATGTTCAAGCTATCCCTCCCTGCACACAAATTCAACGTGCGTTTTCCTTTGTGCTTATTTTCCAAACGAAGCTTTATTCTTCTTTGTCATCCTTCTCATCATAACTCTGCGTTCCTGCAAGCGTCGCCGCTGAAGACTGGACAAAGCCAGTCCACTGCGACGTTGCATGGTTCCGTGCTATTGGCTCTCAATTGCGCTGTGCCCGACACGAACGGGGATTGCAGGAGTGCACGAGTATGGGTTGCCTTGGGAACCTGACTGGCGATCAGGAACGAAGCCGCTACATGACGTATGGGTAGTTGGGGTAAGGAGGGGAGAAGGCGTTCGACATGCACACTGTATCAGCCTACGAAGGTCACTAATCATACACCGACGCTCGCTCGAAAGTTGTATGCCCCTACCGCTTTGGGCGCGCGACAGTTAGCGAATGGTCCGAGTACCGTGGCAAAACACCGCATTAAATCGATAAGCGGAACCACGAAATGAAGGGAGGACGTGTTTACATGGAAAAAAAATTACTGGCTCTCCCGCAATCGAGAGTAGATATAAGCATGAAGTGGCTACCGGCAGAGCACATTGATTGGAGAGGATACTAGCCACAATCTTAAAATGGGTGTACCGCATGATCGCAACGGCACACCCCGCCACACTGCACCAGCCATACTGGGTACTGGTCGACATGAACGCTGCCCGGTTAGAAGAAGAAAACCGGCCGAAGGCGACACGACAGGCAGCGAAAGACGACAGGGAGACAGAGGGCACTGCCCAGGTATAAGAAGAAAAACGCCTGAAGGAGGCACGACCAAACGCCTCACCAAACCTCCATTCATGCGCCGTGGTCTCGACTCAAGAGGCCACGAGGCGGGCCGCCGCTAAGCAAAACGCAGACTTCACGAAGCGTTCGCTTGCCAAGGCTGGCTGCGTGACTTTATGCTCTCTCCTAATTTTTTCCTTCCTGCATGAAGGCAAAGCAGCGCTTCCAGACGCGTCCGGCGCAACGCGACACAGCAGCTCGGCGAGAACAGTAGACCCGCAGCAAATTCGATTTCCCAGAATTGAAGTGTACGGTGTCGTATATCTGTGTCTTGAACGTCAATATTGCAAATGACAAAACTTCAGCGTACTAGAAGTTACAGCTTGGGTGTTATTGTGGACAAACATTACGAAGAACTCGGAAGCAATATCTTTTGTAACAAGATTGGGAGTAACTATAGTGCACACAATGCGATCCTGTACAAATGGCGGGGGATCTCGTTTTGTTCTCGCAACTTGCCCGGATGTTCTCATTCGAGTGCCTGGATAACGGCTCTCGCTTTTTTGTTCAAGGTCAATTCAAGGTCGCCGACAATGGAATCAAGAAGCATTTCATGCTTAAAACATAAGAAGCGACGAAAGCAATATCTGTAGGAATCAGCAGGCAGAGGAACGGAGGAAATGAAACGGTTAGTTCATGGAGAACAACTACGCTACTGATGCGCGTACACAAGTGCTGGAGAGAGAGAGAGAGAGAGAGAGAGAGAAAAGAAAGAAAGGTAATTCCCAAAGAACGGCATCCTGGTTGACCGCACTTAATATACCGCAAAGACAGCCGGACCAAGCTTGGCTCTACGCGTTGCTATGTATACATATACCCACGAGTCTCCGTGTTTTGCATGCACGGCACCAGAATCAACAGACCCGACAGCGACGCATGCATATCTCTGCTCGGCGCAAGCTGCCAGCCTAATTGACCGATTACGCGGAGGTGTTCAGTCGCCTGCTGGTTCGTTGCGCACGCACAATCTTTCTTGCTAGTCGGGCGCGTGCTTCCCGCTGCATGCCACGGCGCTTAACGATTTTACTTTCTTGGCGCACGCTCTCTCCTGATTGCGATTAGCTTGTGCATACGGAGAGAGCGCGTGTTGCAGTACGGAGCACCGTGGGGAGAGCCCCATTTATCATGCGTTTACATTTTACGACCAGTCGATCCAATTCTATAAACACGCGCGAGCCGCAACGTATATAGCTGAAACTAAGCGAAAGTGTTGACGGCCGCCACAGTATATATATATGCGTGCGCGGCGTTCACTTCATAAATAATGCGGCGCTTGCTGCGTTTATGAGTGCGTGCGAGCATCCAGTATATGCTCCTGTGACTCCTGACTGTAAAACATTCCTCTTTTGGCAACGTTGAAAGTGGAGGTAGAGCGTGCCCGCAGGTAGCTTGCTTATTTGAGTCTTGCTACACGTGGAAACAACCCTTTTCTTCATCTTTTTTGGTAAAATGGAAACGAGTGATTTACAAGGGTGGAGCTCACTTGCCATACCAAGTTACACAGCCTCGCTTTGGAGCCCAATATGATCGATGCTATTCATTTAGAAGCTAAAAAAAGTGATCGCGAATCGCAACGTAAAGTGCACGACACATTGGTAATAGGAGCAGCCCAGCATAGCAAGTAACGCTTGGGGTACTCCCACTCCTATTAGCTCTAACGATGATGAATTGTAACTAATTGAGCCAGTATGAGTACGCGGTTTTGCCTGTGCGAATGCGTGTGCATGCGTAAATGCGAGCACGAGAGACTTGTTTAACTTCCCTCAGGGGTACGCCGCCATAAACTCGGCAGCAAATATAAAAATTAGTGTGTCGCTTTGCCGTGGAGTTGCGTGTCACTGAAGTTGCGCAGTTGGTCTGCTCAGTGGTAACTTATTTGCCTTAAACATTTGCTAATTTTTCGAGTAAAGGTCGTGCGATGCCCACTTACAAATTTTTTGGCACATTGGCCCTTCAACGATTTGTAGAATTTCACCGCTATGCGCTGCCGTACCTGAATAGGCAGTGTTACAAATAAAATGAGATTTCAAAACATCGGTTGAATTTTAACAACATCCAGTTCTCAACGTCGAGAAGTTACTCCCTTCTAACGACACGCGCACTTATGGCACATTGCTCTTAATTCACTGGTGTATTGTAGCAGTGTTTTTCTCAAGATTACAACTCCGATGTAACGCAGCAGAGAAGTTATGACTATGTCTTGTAAAATCATATGTAGTTAGAATGGAGTACTTTCTCGACTTGGGTAACTGACATTTGTTGAAATGTGGCCAATCTTTTCAAATTACTTTAAGGAAAGAAGCGGAAAAAAAGAAAAGCTGCCCGTTGAGTTGGGCTAGTGCATTGCTGAGAAGCTTGATAGACGGACAAAGGGGTGCATGTTCAAAATTCCTAGGTATATAAGAAAGAGAGAAAACTATTCAGACAGAAAGCGGCCTCTGCATGTACTGAACAAATTATTGTGCAGCCTGAAATGCTTTCCTACATCGTTGTGAACGATGTCGGAGAGTGAATTCGCAACCTAGCAATAATACAGATTCCTATGTAAAATGATATATGAATTAATACTTCCTTCAAAAACATCGATGTGTAAGTAAAACACATGTTTGACAAACATTCTGAGAATGGTGACGCATTCGTTGGCTGCTCAAGAACAGATGTCAGCAAAAACAAAACAAAAAAACAGAGCACTGAACCATTACCATCGGAATGCACATATACACATCCGGATGGCTGTCTACTTTGTTAACCCTAACGGCGTAAACTTTTCTTACAAAGTTGCAGATTTTTTTTTGTTTTTGCGCGGCACGAGGTGCTTAGAAATAGTTTACAACAAATTTTACTTCTGTAGACTAAGCCGCATTCTGTAGACTGAGACGTATTTGCCCCACTGACCCTCTAGGGTCTCCAGTTCAAAATTATTTCTTGCTCTTCCTATGTGAAGCATCATTATTGAAATACTTTTGTATAGTATGAGCATGAGTAGTTTACAACTAATTTCACTTCTATATGTCAAGTCATTAATCTTTAAAAGTGGGACTATTTGTTCTACTGACATTAAGTTTTTTGTTTTTTTGTAATTTGTAATTACCTGTATGTACCTTTTTTGGCTAATAAAAGATAGGGGCACAGAATTTCTGATTCGCCCTCGTACTTGCAAAAGACATTTGACTTTTAATGACAGAACGCATACAAACGGATTAATATCAATATGCAATTAATTGTGATTATAGCGACTGTCCTGATGTAAGCTTAACATAATTGTTATAGCAACAATTTCTTTTCTTGAAATTATTGCGCTGCTTTTACAGGAAAAATATATAAATTTTGGGGCCTCAAGTTATAATTCATGGCTGAAAGGGATATTTAACGGCGTTAAGACATGATATATGTTTTTATCCAAGATTCGGGAGCCGAAGTAATGCCTTCCGCTTCTTGCTCGACAGTAATAAAGGTAGGCGGGTGAACGCGATAGAGAAGAAAAAAAAAGTGCTTGCTTTGTATAAGCAGGTGCACTCCACATCCAAGCTCCGTCGGCGTCCATTCTTCCTTTATCCTTATTTAGCTTTGTCTCTTTTTTCGGTGAGCCACAAAACAAACGAGCAGCAGAAAAGGATTTCACATTTCACTGCAGACCAAAAAGGACAGAGCGTAACATCTTATCGAGGCTGGGTATAAGCAACTTCAGGAGACAGCATGGCCCCTCTCGCTGTCGGCGTAGTCCAAGACCACACGGGGCTGTTCTTTCTTGTTGTTGTTTTTCGCGGATTGAAGCTGTCAGGACCATTTCATGGTCATCGAATCTCGAGGGATTACACTGCTGCTTCGCTTTGCACACACCGTGCGTGTCGCAACAGATAGCCTAGGTGGGAGATTGCCGACACATGCCTGAGCGTTCAATGTGACTGTGCACGTTCTCTCGCACAGTAACGCATCTGTCAGTAATACTGACAGTATAGGATCCAGTGACACTAAGGATAGTGATGTGATGAAAAAATCTACAGACCTTTATTATTATTATTTTTTCTGTTAAAGCACGACCCCACGCCCATCACAGCGGTGTAGCGTATAAAGAAAGTACCGTTGCAAGTACAGTTTACGACAACGCGCACACCACGCGTGGATTGTGATATGTGCCGTTGAGCAGTGATGTCATTAAGAGTTGGGGAGGGAGGAGTGTTGCTTGCTCCAGGAGGACCTAGCCTTGCAACAGCTGCCAGCGATTCCTCCTCTAGAGTGCCGTTTAACTTATCCAGTGTGTTATAACCTGAAGCGCGTCACAACACTTATAGGGAACACACTAATGGCGCGGACAAACTTACATGGGGTTGCCAGCAGTCGGCATGCCATTCATTTCACCTCAATCCTCTTGTCATGCGCACACGGCTCACCTACCGTTCAGGCTCCAATGGACACTCCATTCTCCCCTATCGCGGAGGAATTCGGGGAGGAGGCTGAACACTTTAATGCTATTCAAATCAGGACATTTCATGCCATACAAATGTATGGTTAGGTGAGTATATGGGAGGATGTCTCACAGAAGAAGGCTGTAAGGCAACCGCCTGTCACCTATTGCAAAAACTTAGTACAATGTTATGGTGCAACAGTAGCGTATAGTATAGAAGGTAAAGATACAGTTAAGGGAACGTGTATAAAATGCCAGTAAATAAATATCATACAGATAATCAGTAAACAATAGGAGGGTCATAGTGAGCACCAATACAAAAAGCTGCAATATTAATTGATTGATAGAAAAGTTTAAAACGTTAGCAGACTGGAAAAAGCACCTCGCATATATCACCTACACGTAAATAAAATTCAGACACTAAGACGTCTAAGTATAAACATTATTAGAGGTTGTGGGCTATAAATTAAGCTAGCTATGCGCAACATTCATCAAAATAATTGCTTACTATACTGTGGCTTTGCATTCGCAGTGACTCAGTGGCTCGGGTATAGGCACGAGGTCGTGGTTAGGAGTCTCAGTCACTGTGACGGAATTACAATGTAGACGGAATGCAATAATGCTGGCTTACGATGCTTTGGACGTACGCTTAGAAACTTGTAGTGGTCTAAATTACCAACCAGCCCGTCACAACAGCGTGTCTCAACGCCCATGTGTTTCTTTCGGACGTCACAATTCAGCAGTCAATCAATCACGTGGAATCAGAAACATTGAAATTGTTAATCTTGCGCCTGTATAACATGTCAGATTTGCTCATGTCGGCCGACATCATACTGTAGGGACGTTATCCTTGTGTGTACGATAAATTAAATTATGAGGTTTTACGAGCCAGAACCATGATCTGAGTGTGATGCACGCCGTAGTGGGGGACTCCGGAAATTTGGACCACCTGGGGTTCTGTAATATGCACATAAATATAAGCACACGGGTGTTTTCGCATTTCACCTCCATGCCAATGCGGCCACCGTGGCCGGGATTCGATCCTGCTAAGCAGCGCTACACCACAGCCACTAAGCAACCAAGGCGTGTCTTACGCAATTTCAAACTAACTACTTTTTTTTTTTATTGCGACAGCGTGCCTTCTGGCATAAAGAAATGTTTAAACATGTAAATACACTCCGGATTCGCGGAGGAAGTCCAGCAATGTCCGGTGGTGGGGACCCAAGATCCAACTTTCTACGTCTGGTGGCCGACCTGGGGGTGGTCCACAGCGAAGCAGGTGTTTCTGGCGGAGGGCATGTAGAGAAGGGCAAGTCCAGAGGAGGTGCCCAATGTCCACCTCGCAGACAGGAGCGGGACAGAAGGGGCAGGAATCGCTCATGGAGGCACGGTACTGTGCCGACCACGACCAGGTTATCGCAGGGGTGAGGGCGACACGGAGGCGTAACCTTCGTAACAAGACCTCTTCCCAGCGCGCTAGGCCGCCAGGGAGGTCGGTGCCACGCGGTGGGAGAAGTGCTCGCGTGGCGCGCCGAAGGTGTTCTTTTTCTGCGAGGAGCCTTGTCTCCGGAGAGATGGGGGCCAGTTGAAGCGGACGCGAAGGTTTGTTGTGGCTCGCTGCATCCACTAAGGCTTGTGTGGGATGCGCATTGCGACGTATCCATTGTACTCTTAGTGTAACGGATAATTTCTCCACTGTGTCCTGAATCTCCAGTGCCAAAACGCCGGAATTCAGAACACGCCGCAGACAACGGATGGCAGCTGAGGAGTCGGTTAAGATATCAATGTGTCTCCTAGACGGCGGAAGCAGCGGACAGAGGATGGATACTGCGTCTCGTATTGCCAAGAGCTCTGCCTGTGTCGACGGCCAGGCAGGGGAGCAAGCATACGAGCAGGTTGCGATGTCTGACAATAATTCAGGACAAGCGATAGCCGTGGTGACGTGATCATCACTCACACTAGCGTCGACATACGCTACATGTCTGCACGAAGAGCTTGCACTCGTAGCTGATGGGCTATTTGCTATTATAATTGGCTCTCTAAGGTGGCCATTGGATCGTGTGTGTATGCGAGTCAGAGGCCGATTGTCCGTAACTTGCTGATAAAGCCATGGTGGTCGTGGCGAGCAGGAATCGCAGGGCATCACTGAACCGTCTACCATATACTTCTCAAGAGCTGCAGCTTCCGGGATATTGTGGCACTTTGCGGAACGAGCTTGGCGACGCTGGTGGACCAGTTCGTCTAGCGTATTTAATTGCGCTTCGGCCTGGAGTGCGTGAATGGGTGTAATTTGTGGGAGGCCCGTAATAACCCGCATTGCTGCTCGATTGATAGATTCCAAGCGGTCCCACTCTGCTCGTGTCATGTGGTGAAACTGGGCTTGGTATATCAATCTTGGCTGTAGCACAGTACGTATGAGGAGGCGGGCAATGGTGGTTGTGGCACCACCTGACTTTTGAGAAATCCTACGGATGAGGTGCAGCATTTGGGATGTCTTCTGACGTGCTGTGCGAATCCAGGGGCCGGCGGAGCCGGAATCGTACAAGTCCAGGCCGAGGACTCGGAGTGAGTTGACGATTGGAATTCTGTTTCCGTGCAAGAGAAGGACGATAGGGGTGGTGTTGAATGCACGGCGGCCGCGCGCATTCGCGACCGGAAGCAGAGCCGTCTTTTCAGGCGACAACGTAAGTCCCAGAAAAGAACACCATTGATCAGTAATCGTAAGAGCGAGCTGCAACCTTGTGGCTTGAATTTGGAGAGACGGGTGGACAGTCCAGACTGTGATGTCATCCGCATAAATGAGTGCGTGCAGGTCAGCAATGTCGCCCAATCGCCATGCCAAGGGTAGGAGGCTAATGTTGAAAAGTATGGGGGCCAGCACTGACCCTTGCGGTACACCGCGATGTGGGCGAAAGGATCCCACATTCTCCTTGTTGATGCGTATGGCGAATTCACGAGATGTAAGAAAGGTGTGAATAAACTTGCATGTGTGGGCGGGTAAGTGAATCCAGCGTAGCACTTCAACGAGGGCAGCGTGGCTGACGTGGTCGTATGCTTTCTGCACATCCATGCCGAGCACGGACCTCACTCGGGTCGATCGGCCACCAATCAAAACCATAGAGGACAAGTGACCTAGGCCGTCTTCTGCACCAAGGTGGGGGCGGAAGCCAACTTGCGACGGGTGGTACCAGTGATGTACGTCTAGCCACCACTGGAGACGGTTAGCCACCATGCGTTCCAACAATTTCCATAATGTACACATAAGAGAAATTGGTCGAAGATTTGTTATGTTGTCATGAGGTTTGCCGGGCTTTGGGATGGCGATTATAGCTGCTTGCAGCCAGTGCTCCGGTACTTCTCCTGACAGCCATGCAGCGTTTAAAGAATTGAGAACATCTTCCAAAGTGGCTCCTTCTAGGTTTTTAAACGCTTCATAGGTCACGCCGTCAGGACCCGGGGCAGTCTTCAATTTGGCTTGGTCTATTGCAGCGAGAAATTCAGCCACCGTGAACGGAGACTGCATCCCAGTGATAGCGTGAGCTGATGGGAGTGCCCCTGCACTCGGCGGAAGCGTAAATGGGGCGGAGACCACAGGTGGCCGCGTATCATAACCGGGAAATAATGCCTGCGCTATGTCAAATGCAAAGGCGTCTGCGGTTTTGCCAGACGCGAGGCACGCGCTGGAAGCCGGGTCAGGAGAGCGTCCACCAACTTCCATTGCTCGGAACGTTCTCCAAATTGAGGCGGCGCTCGTGGTTGGACCTAGCGAAGAACACCAGGCCAACCAGCGTTGACGTGAGAGGCGGCGTTCATGGCGTCTAGCTGCAGCTGTCAGCTGACGGTGGCGGAGTTGAGCCTCCACGGAATCTGGGTGTCGGCTGGCATGGACCTCTGCTTGGCGACGCTGTGCCCAAAGCTGCAGGAGTCGAAGATCTGGCACCGGACGAGATTCCTCGACCCATGACGTTAAAGTGGCTGTTTTGACCGCCGATTGTAACATTGGGATGGGGTCGCATAGAGGGGCAAGAGCGTCCCTTGATAACGAAGCACGAAACTTGTCCCATTCGATTACCCTACATTGGCGACGGAGGCGGTCAGTTTTCTGAGGGGCTAAGCCGAGCCGAATGGGATGGTGATCACTTCCCCAGCAGTCCGGTTCCCGATGCCAGGTAACTGTCTGATGGCCCAACCACCAGGCCAGGTCCGGTGAATACGCTGGCATTCGTGGGTGGGTGCAACGTCGTGTAGGCATGGATACGTCATTAATCAGATTAAAGTTGTTCTGGGTGAGAGTATCAAGGAGGAGACGTCCACGTTCACTAGACACACAGTACCCCCACTCACGGTGAGGAGCATTGAAATCACCGACGATGAGAATAGGACAGCCAGGATGATACCGACGAAGCCAGGTGATCCACCCTAGACGAAGACGGGGCGCCTGTCCCGAGTGAGGACGCACATAACACGACACAAGCACAACAGCACACTGAGAGAGTTGCACCTTTACAGCCACGACCTCTTGCCACGCAGTGCACCATGTCACCATAGGTATAGCCGTCTGAACGAGGGAGGTACGAACATAGATAGCTGCTTTGCCTGGTTTATCACCCGACAGGCACGCACGGCGATCTGGGATGGAAGGTGTTGCGTAGCTAGTAAACCCCGAGATTCGAGGAAGAGAGTTCTGCTCCTGCAGGAGGAACGCCCAAGCTCGAAGTGAGCCCAAGCGAATGCGTTCTCGGAGCTCGCCAACCTTGTTAGCGAGACCCCGACAGTTCCATTGAATTACATATGAAGGCGGGTTGGAGGCCATTGTGGCAGCCATCATAATAAGTGCTCCGCAAGAGTGGCAGTTAGGGCCTGTAACTGTTGCACAACATAACGCAGAAGCGATGCCGGGTCGGAGGCGAGTTTAGGCGCAGGTTCACGCACAGACGCAATACCTGTCGCCGGCACTGGTGAATGACATTTATGAGGCGTTTGTGCCGCCGATGACCTATTTGTTGTCGACGAAGTGTTCGCAGTGACAAGGCGGTTGCGGCGAGAGTTGAGTTTGGATAGTTCCGTTTGCAATTTTTCGATGTTGCGATCGATGTCACCCAATTCCTTTTGAAGTTCCTCCTGGGCCGTTGTAGACGCACGATGCCTGTGGCGAGTCCGGCTAGTAACATCGCTGTAAGTTGCCTGAGGAGTAGATACCCCCTTAGATGATGAAGGGTCGTCTTCCTCGATGGCCTCATCTTCTTCTGTTAGCGGAGCGAAGCGGTTGGGAGACACCAACAGGTCCTGGGTATGTGGAGTAGGGCGAAAAGTGCGAACGCCGTGTTTACTTTTCTGAGCCTTACGTTTCGTTGGGCAAGTGCGATCCGTTATTGAGTGGTCATTGGATTTGCATAGACCACATCGGAATGCTTGGTTGGTGTTTGGCTCATTTGGCTGCACCGGAGCCGGGTTAGGGCACGATGCACGCATGTGGCCTTGTTGTAGGCACTGGTAACAGTATACTACGCTTGGGCGGTATGGACGAGGTCGAAGGACGCACCCATTGTAGATAAACCGTTTGGGTGGGGTAGCGGGTCCTGAAACTGTTACCAGGCATGTGCGACCACGTCCTAAGTAGCGGGCTAGCAGCACATGATGAGTGTCACAAGTCAAAGTATCACGTAGAGTTTCCGGCGGTTCGTCGGGGTCGACCCCTGTTACCACGTAGCGAGAGATGTCCGTGCCAGAGAGCAGGTATGCTTGAACGGGCAAGACGCGTCCACTGGGAAGGGTGATTGCTGTCAATGTGCACAGGGCACACACTTTCTCTAAGGACGGCACCCACACCGACACCGTGTTGGAGGCCCGGTGATATGTGTAGCCTGAGAAGCCCGTCGCGGTGACGCAAGAAGCGAGCGTTTTCTGAAGGGTCGTCGTAGGGATGGCTTCTATGTTGTAGCCTTCCTTTGGACGGATGGCAACTTTGTACGATGCAGGGGGGCTGTTAGACAGGCGTTCCGGGAGAGCATCTGGATTCAACAGACACGGACGCTTCTGGACAGTAGCAACTGACGAGGCAAGCACAGGAGACGCGCCCGGTGATGCAGCGTCGCACAGAGACGCCTGTGTTCGCGGGTCCCCTACCTCGTCTTCCATCGACTCTTCGTTGGTGGCGGTAACCGACTTAGCAGCAGGAGTAGTCGCCATGATCTCCACAGCTAACTGCTGCCGCAGCTGCTCTTTCTTGCGCGGCGTTATTGCGCCTTGGCGGGAACGCTGTTCACGCGATGAGGCGGCTAAGCCTAAAGCGCTCTGACTCACTTTAGGTGACGCTGTCTTGCCCCCGGGAGCATCCCGGGGGCCGTCGATGGCTCGGTTCGGTGCCACAGGTGGACTGGCTGCGAGGAGCGGCCAGAGGTGTCGGAATTTCACAGTTCCAAAAGGAAAAAGCACTTCAAAAGCCGGAGCTGCAGGAACACACGTCCGACGAAATCAAGCGCTTGCAGCGCCCCCCAACTAACTACTCCTTTATTAGTACATTGATGCTGCACTTACGAAATAATTAAAAAAGGAGGTTTTCTTCTTTAGGGCAACAACGTCGCCGCAGACGGTCATGCTGTTACGAAATCAAAGCGGAAGCAGGCCAGTGAGGAGCTTACGCTGCAATTAAAAAATAAAAAAGATAGTATGCCAGAAGTTTAGATTGTAACATTTCGAAAATCTTTCCCTGTGGAGCGGTTTAATGGCTGACCGCTTGAAACGTTCTCTGTATGGTTATGTTCGTAATCGAATGGTATGCATATTCATATGGCAACACCCAAGTGAGAATTGTTTCGTAAGCGCAGAATAGCCTGAGAGCAGGCTTTTACTAACTCTATATTACCGGTTCCCATCGTGCGCTCAATAGCCGAGCGAGATCAAGGTTGCTTTTCTCGATGAACTTAGCGAACACCTGCCCATAAGAGCCAAGATTTCCCAAGCGAGGTACTGAAGAAACGTTGCGAAAGCTGGCAAGATCTTTCTTATTTATGAGATGGTGAAGGAACACACAGCGTCTGGGCGTTGGATGTGCAAATTCGCAAACATGTAGCTATCTGCCTGAACTGAGTAGCTATATTGCTTTCCGTTTTGTTCCAAAGATTGTATAAAATCAAAGAACAGAGCTGTAAGTGCGACAAAATGGTTTCTTGTACAAACAGGGATCTCGGATAATTGCTATGGGGACATTTCTTCAGACATATTCAAACGTGTGGATCAATGTTTTCCCCTATACAAAGAACTATGCATATACTGAGGTTACACTTTATAGCGATGTTCGTCGCGTTTATAGCAATATTGCCACACGTATCGTGATGTCTGTAGTCTTTATCAAAACAACGCTGTGCAAAAAGCGCGCCGGCAAATGTCCTTTTTCTGAACTGAATGCTTGGACGACTGCTTCTATGCTCGCTATCTTCCTGTTAGACATACTCGTAGCAATGCGTACCCTCGGATGTTACAACAGCACAGCAAACTTATTGGTCTTAAATGCGCCAAAAGGTTTTTTTTCCCTCTATTACACGTATTTAGCAGCCCTGTGTACTCATAACACATGTTCAAACTCATGCTGTTAATTTGATGTGAAAGCTTATTAACTGATCAATCCGGTTGATCAAACGGTTGAATCCACACTTTCAACCATTTCTGTGTGCTCAGACAGCATTCATTTCCACCGAGTGCTTTAGCCTTCGAAGTGCTTACACTCCATGTAAACGAGAATTAGAAGGCTTCATCCGGCGACGGCTTGTTATTCAAGAAATTTGCTAGCGTACTCGCCAGTCAACTGAAATTTACTTTGGGGCCGTTTATTGCGAGTCCTCAAGCTCAGACCCATAAATACAAGCACGCGTCAACGTGGACGTGCTCTGCGCAAATATACTCCGATATATCAAATCAAAGTCCGCTGAATTGGGAGAAGTGAAATAAACAAGACGTGTCCTCGATCGAAAGCCAGAATCCGTATAGCTGTGCGAAACCGAAAAGATATACGCAATGGGAAGAACGTGAAAACAGAGCACACTCTCTTTTTCATCTGTTGCATATGCGAACTTGCTGCACTGTTGTTTGCTTTAGTGGCGTCGAAGCAATATTGGATCGAAGCACAAACAAACAGCGCAGATGTGAAGCCCCGGTCCAAAGCCACTCCACGACAAGCGATTCTGCGTCATGCATGCTTCCCTTGCAACTCGCTCCTCGCCGGTCATCGACAGAGGAATTCGGCCTCCCTACAGGGGAGTTGTAGGGGTTGCGGTGTGGCCGATGATTCCCTCCTGCCGCCAAGCTCCGCCTGGGCCGAAGACACGTTATCAGAGCTCCCGCATCCCCCACCGACCCCCAGCGCACATACTCGGCTTCGTAGCCCCCAAACACTTGCGAACTGCTAGGAGTAGTTTCTGCAGCGGCAAGCGGGAAAAAGGGAGATGACAGGAGCGCCGCCGCCGCCGCCACGGGCCCAGCTTCTAGACATGTCCGACATCCCTTCCTCTCTTCTGACGAGCGGCTAAACGAATTGGTCGCTCGGGGGCCAGCTAGCCGGTGCTCAGCACAACATTCCTTCCCCGACCCACAGCGACCTTTCTCGCCTTCGCTTTGCAGTTCTTCCCTGTAGTGCAGTCGACGACCGCGTCCCGGCCTGAAGCCTGCGAGTTTCCCAGGCACCGTTCGGCAATTACGGGCGAGGTAGAAGGGGCGGTTAGCGTGTGGCACACAAGGGGGGGGGGGGATTACGCTGCCGCGCACACACCGAGCAGCGCGGTCCCGCTGTTGGGGAACAGCGGGTCGGGTGTCCATAACCAGATTGGGGAGCTACCGGCCGGTAGACGGGAAGGCTGCGCTGGCGGCACGGGGAAGAGAAAGGAGGCTAGAGTCTGACGGGAAAATAAAGCAGAACGGCACGCGCGCCGAGCCAAAGAGTGGGCCGGACGGACCGGACGCTTCACGCTGTGGGGAGCAGGCAGCCGTGTGGGGCGAGGCACGTGAGGACGAGGGAAAGGCGCGGGACTCCACGCTTCTGTCTACTGTTGCTGCTTCTGCTTGCTCCGCAGCTCGTTTGTAGCAAGCGGCGGCAGCGGCCCTCATGTTTTCATAAACAGGGCAGACCTTCCCCCCGCCCCCACCGTTATCCAGATGGTGAGCAGCCGGACGGCCGCGGTGGTCATGCTTTACGCTCGGCTGCGTCCCTAAGCGCGTACAGCTGGTAGAGTTCGTGTTCGTTCTTCGTCGCATTTTTGCTTAGTTGCGCAGTGTCGTAACAGTAGTGGCTACTGAATGGACCGTTAATTCTGCGGCCTCCCTGGCACCGGGTGTCCAGTAACGAGCGTGTATCGAGCAGTGGCGTACTCTCTCGCTTGTTTGGTGCGGCAGCAGTTATATGATTTGCGGACCTCAAACACAGAATCCCCCTTAGCCCTTCCTCATTCCCGTTGTCTCTCAGAGTGTCTTATCGATATTCGAGAAACAAACGCTTACTGTGATCCCCTGCGCATCCGCGAACATTTTATTGAGGCAGGCGTACTGAAATTGCACTTTTTTGCTGTTTTCTGGAACCATTAGGAACAAAGATTGAACAGACGACGTTGTTACTCGGTGCTAGACCAACAATCAAATATAATATGGCGCTGATGCTCTACCGATATCGCCGCGTGGCACTTCTATTACTGAGGCTGCGGCTTTCACGGAGGCTATTATGCTAGATATGGAAATGCAACAGCAGCGCGTTGCTCTTGAATGAAATTTGCGGTTATAAATCTCGCAAAACCGAACCATAAGCATCCAGTTTTCTCTGCACAGGGGAAGAAGTGCGTGAGATAGAAACATTAAACAAAAGAAAAAGAAAAGCACGTGCAGCGATAGAGAGAAGCATAAAGCACATACACACATACGCATAGGAGAACACGGGAGCGTCAGAGTCGTTCGACTATAGGTCACCAGACCGGAGGAACTTGAGGATTGCCTTAGTCACCTTCTGGCGTGAAGAATGTGTAAGCCGACGCTCCAAGATCGCATGATGAATAAAGCGGCCAGTCGTTGAGGTGTGCCATATTGTACCGAGCAAATGTCTCGGGAAGCTATGCAGCGAGGACAATGACAGCTAGGACGTGTTCGATGCTTTCCTCTTGAAATATACTCCAGGCGACAGTCCGCAGACATTCGTCTAGGTTTGAGACAGCCCAAACGGAATGTGGTGTCGGAAGGACAGGTCTACATAGGCTGGTACGCTGGAAACCTGACGCGTTGCACTTAGATCCTGCGACATTACGCGTATGATTCATAAAGAACCAGCACTAAAATGGAGCGTCCTTACCGATTCTAAGGCAGCCCTGCAATGCCCGCTATCCGCTCAACGACGTGGACCACAAGACCAACTAATTCTATAAATAATACTGCTATATCAAGAACTAGCAGAGAAAGTACATGACACCCATATTTAGGGGCTTACAGGCCCCTGCGGCATCATGGGTAATGAACATGCCATTGAAGGTGTTAAGAGCTCCCGAAGATTGCGTCCAGGAACCCCCTTCACTGTCAAGAAGAGATGCAGCGGTAAAGTTTCTCGTGCTCAGTATATTGGCTTTCTTTACATGAGTAGAGTTCTGGTTTGGGCGAGTTGGCATTATTTAATGCCGGAAGGCATTTGCGCACAAACTAGAGGACGAAGAAACGAGCCTTTAGAGGGTTGGAGCTCCAGAAGACTGGCGCAATACACATTTCATAACAATTAGCGCGTGGCATCAAATAAAGGTGTGTCTTCGAATAACATTTTTGTAAGCTAACAATGCATCTTATGAGAAGCTATAGCGTCCAACAAGGAACGGGAACACCATACTTGAAAGAACAATAACGTGGTACTGCCAGTGCAATTATTTTTGTCGTATGAGAGTTTCAGTGAGTGGTTTGTTAGCTTCAACGAACTCTTAATGCATCGACTTGCGCGTGTTTTCCGTTTTGCTTTCACTGAGATTGGGTAGCACGGAGCTTAGGACGGAAGAGTTCTGTTCCCCGAAATTAGATTATCAGCCTTGTGGCAAACTTAGAAAGTTTTGTGTGCATGGCTTGATGTTGCTTCGAGGAGTTCTCGTCTTTCCTCAGCCTTTCACACGCAAGAAAAGGAAAACTTGTTGTTGCCCCACAGAGTTCGCAACAAAGCACGCCGTCAAGGTCATCAGGAGGCGCAAACAAGCAACGAAAGCGCCATATCCCAGAGAAAGTACGATTTTCGGCAAACGTAAACACGTGCTGTGCAAACGTTCGAAATCGGCACAATTCCTGTAAAACATAATCAAATTGCTTTCCTGGGGACTGGTCGGTGAGAGAGCGGAAGCAAAGGAAAGTTCGAGGCCACTGTCGGAAAGGCAAGAGCTCAGAAGACAGTGACATCATCCAGAGCAGAAGTTACGAAAAATAATAGCGAAGGGCTTCTTGAAGACGACACACACTTGTCCACTTCAAAATCCGAGTTTACACGAACGCCACAGTGGCGCGTCGCAACGCCTTGCTAACAACTCATCGCGTCCGTTTAAATGGCGGCAATGTGGTAGAGATGGTACATCGAACGGCAAACATCAGAGAATAAACGTGAAAGAGCTGCCGGCTCCTGCCCTCTCCCAATAAACGGCATAACGCACTCGCCTGACACAGGTTTGGACTTGATTCTAGCGAAAGCGGTTACACCACGTGTACATGCGGCGGCATAGCACTGCGGTGACGCCTTAACTAATGCAGTGCGCTACTGCAACATCCGTGTGAACATGTCCACAGGAAGACGCATAACCGAAACGAAGAGGCACGCAATAAAGGCTAGATTCACCACGTGTTTCGTAGAGGGGCAGAGAAGTGCGACGATGTGCATGGATCTATAGCCTGCTGCTGCTACAGCGTGTTTCGCAAGGAGGTCAGTCATGGGAACGCGTTGAAATGCTTACCGACAGTAGTGTCGCCTGAGAGGCGAACGTGCTGCAACATATGTAGACCCATCCACTTTCTCTTCTTTCTCTATCGAAACAACCATGGCGAAAAGGAAGGCAGTTTAAGGAGCTAGGGAACATATTGGCAGCAGCGACGAAGGAGACTGGTTCTCACGTGCATACGCTTTAAACATGAGCGGGGCGCGGGAGAAAAAAAAATAAATGAGCGGAACCTGGGCGGCCCGCATAGGAATATACGAAGCACTTGTATATAGCTTTGATACCACACGAACGAGGCGCAGTTCGGGAAACACAAACGATTAAAAGCTGAGAAGAAACGTAACAAGGTTATAAAAGGAATAACGCAGTTAAGAAAAGTGGCTGGAGCACGGTTTATGCTGCAAGAATATGAAAATGATCAGCAAAAACAAAACAAAACAAAATATCAAATAATTATAAAAAAATAAGGACTCCTCTGAACTCACTATTTTAGGAAAAAAAAGAAAGCAAAGCTCTCGCGACGAGGTACATGTGTTCCGACTGCTCGCTTCCGTCTGAACAATGACTGGTGAAGCTGGTGATTGAACCGGAGGAAGGCAACGTGGTTTAACGCTTGCATGGCTACTACGGTAAAGGTTGTCTAGTCGTCTCGCTTTGCACCATGTAAGAACGTACAATGCAAGTCATTTCACGAAGAATCCAGCAAAGGCAGGGACGGGAAGGGACAGCTCCATCGTGAAAAAGTGCGAGAGAAACACGCAAACGAGAAACAGAGAGACGAGTGGAAGTAGAGGTGGGGATGCCACTGGACATTTTATTCAATCTTGGCGCAGGCGACGATGCCGCGGCCAGCTTGGAGTCGTTGCCATGCTCTCCTTCTCGAATCTGAACGCTCGCTTTATATTTTCTGTGTCAATTCCCTATTTCTTTGTTCATTCGTTCGTCTCTCTTTCTTTCGAGGGTTTTGTGTTTAGCGAGAGAGAGAGAGAAAATGGAGACTCGGGCAGATGCCTTCCTTTGTCGGCGGCGCGCCCCGATGAGCGTCGGCACGCGAGGTCTCCATAATGGATCCGGGTCTAAGAAAGCTATATCCGAGCTCTTGGGCTTATTTGGCCCGCTCCCGCCGCCGAGTCCCCTAAGCATCGTCCTGACCTGCGCGAAATGCATTATACATGGCCGCGCGTCGACCCCCGAGCGTATTGCCTCCAGTGAACGCGCTTCAAATATTTATGACGCGCGGCTTTAAGCGAGCGCGCTCACAACCGTGTGCGTGCGCGTAACCTGAGCCCTCTTTTGTAGTTTCTTCTGGCTTCTATTCTCCTCCCCATCCTTATTCCTCCGTAAGCCTTTTTTTTTTCTTCTCGCCCGAACTATCGCGGGTAAACAAACTCGGGCCTCGTGGTAGTCATAGTGACACCAGTGCGTACAATCGGACTGAATATTTCATCTCGTAAAGCATGGAATCGCCTTCTCTCACGGTAACGAAGAAGCAGCTTCGTAAGACGGGTCTATGTGTCCCAGTGCTCGCTTTACGTTGCATCGAAAAGAAGCTGCAAACCGGTTAACATCTCTGCCTTTCCTTTCCCGTTCTTTTTTCTCTATCTCCTACAATGCATCAAGCCATCAAAGTGTAGATCTGTTCGGGAGAACCGGAAGACTGCTCGGAAAAAAAAAAGAGAGAGGAGGCAAACGGAAACGATCAGAGCAAATGAGAACGATAATATGGTCAAGAGTGAGAGCGGTGAGTCGTTTGATTAACTGAACATTCCGTCGGTTTATGCTCGCGGAATACGGATCCCTTTCAGTCGCAGGCTCATGTTGAAAAGCACAAGAATCGCGGGAACTTTATCTTTTTTTCTGCGACCGCCAGTTCACACGCTTTTGCTCTTACGGTAGATTCAACGTTTATTTACTTCTGCAAGTTTATTTTTATAGCGAGGAGAGAGAGAGAGCAAATGATAAAGGAAAGGTAGGGAGGTTAACCAGGACTGAGCCCGGTTGGCTACCCTACACTGGGGAAAGGGAAAAGGGGACGGAAATAGCGAGGAGAAAATACCGAAGCTGTTATGGGGACCGTATGCACACAGTGCAAGATGTCCACTCATAATTTGCAAGATGTCCACGCCTAAGAAGTCTCCGTTGTACTTACGCACGTTGTGGGATAGTGACAATATTTTTATTGCTTGCGCTTTTGGGAGTAGCAGCGAAGACGTAGTTATCTAATTTGTTAGGTGCGGCCCTTTATCGTAAAGGGAGGTTAAAGGGATAAATATGAGCCGCGTTAGAGCCATAGCGTATTCGTCGAGAAGTCTATAATCGGTTTCTGAATGCCAATGTATAGCTTTGTTACGTAGACAATTGTCTCCGAAGGTCTCGCTGGTGATCTTCATTTTGAATTGCCCCCGCCAAATCGGTCGGGTGGGTGTAATAATGTTAGATTTGAGCCATTATGCACCGTCCTTTCATCTGCCCGAGAGTCACATCAAGAACAACACAGCGTTGCCATTCCCTTTTTCAGGACAGACACTGCAAGGCAGCTTCGTCAGTTGGCGTGCAAGCTTTCTTTAAGAGAGTGGAACACCCCTAATATAAGGCGCGCCAGGTTGTATGACATGAACCCTTCGCTCCAACTCCGACCTCCAATCGGGCTTCACCAACGTGAGACATTGCTTCTTATATATATATATATACCGACTGTGGTTGGGAGTGGCTTTCACGAAGGCGTACACTACTTTGATTGGAATGACCGACAGTCCTGCATGCGACGTCTGTGGCGTAGAAGAGAGCATCGAACATTTATTGTGTCATTGTCATTGATTTAATTCGGAAAGACAAACATGATCTATCGCACTGCGACGAATGGACGATCGGCTGTTGTCTGCGCCGGTGCTACTTGAAGACCGTCCCCATCGCTAGTCGGCCCACAAAGCTATGCAGGTACTTTTGTCTTTCTTGGGGGCGACTGGCCTATGTGAATGTCTTTGACTCGCTCAGGCCCTCCGCGTGCGTGCGCGAGCTCACCGCGGCTTTCCTCCCACTCCCCTTGCTCTCTCTATCGTATCTTTCTTCTCCTTATTTCCCGTCCCCCAGAGTTGTGTAGCCAACCGGACGCATTTCGGGTTAACAACCCTGCCTTCTCTCTTTATTCTCTCCTCCTCCTCCTCTTTTATCTGAACATGTAAAGAAGAAACGCTCCGTATATCAAAACAACTGAAAAGCATGCTCTTTGTTTCGGCGTAATAGTCTCATAAAACACGTGACCGGAAATTTCTTGGGGCTACACGCTCGCTGCTATTATCCCACGCGCGAAGCCATATCTGTCATGCAGCTCGACAAACTTGAAAGGCATGGGAATAAAGGGCCTCCTCTTCCCTGAAGTACCAGTGTCTATTCTGGTATACGGTGCTGCATGACTCTTTACGTGTTTGTCACAACAAGCAACAAATATTCGTGCGAATGATTGTGTACACAAGCTCTCAACCTAACTACAGACAAATCTGCAAAGGTTTTCCGCGCAATGGCGTCAAGCTGCGCCTAACAAACATAAGTCGACTCGCATAGTGGAGCAGCGCGAGGAGAGAAAGTCTACACGGTTAGAGTAGCAAAAAGACTGTCGCGTCAGCTGCGGTTCTGTTGCTAATTATTTATTCGGCACGCAGATTCGCCTACTCTAGCTTTATTTTATTTTTTTATTTTTTCACTTAGCTGTTTCGTTCTTCTATAGTGCACTTGTACGCAGAGAAGACACGGTTTCTCTTTGTGTGGGTGTGTGTTCCAACCTTAGTTCTTGTTTTACGCTTCTTCTGCGCTGACTCTAGTCACGAGCAAAGGCTTTGCGACCACGGCCGTTGTAATGTACCCCGAGAGACACTACCTCGTGTGCGCGCCCAGACCTTGCATCAGAATTGTGGTCCGCTGTCATGCACCAACCGGAATGGCGCGGACGACGGCTTAATCCTAGGCACGCGCAGAGGCAAATGACACTGTCTGAGGCCGCAAGAAAAGAAAAAAAGAAGCCAGGCCTAATGAAATGGCCTCGCACCTACGCGATTCCGCCCATACATTTGATCCATGGTTCCATACACTTATCTGTTGTATTTTTCTCACCGTCTTGCACCCGCGTTTCCAAAGGTCTTCACCATTACTCACCGCTGCCGTATGATCATGCCGTGAGATGCACCGCTGCATGAATGCTGCATGCAGTTAATGAGCGGCATTGTTGTTTTCCTGTTTTTGCAGATGTGGCAGACCTAATGGTCCTACGTTGTATGATGATGGTCTGCGCTCGTATTTCTGCCTCTCTCTATCATGTTCTTTTTGTTTTTTTGTCTGGTGCCTCAATTTATTTGGGTAGTACTTGTCTTATATAAAAGCAAACACCCCGTGCAAGCAAGTGTGAGAGGCGTTCTTCAACGACCTGCCTGACGTGCCGCACGGATGGCCCATTGGCGTGGCTAGTGAATGGTACCTTTTGTGAGAGCGCCATACCGTCGTCTAAATTAAGCTATCCGTAAAGGTTGCAGTGCAGACACAAGGTGCACCCCTATGGGGGCATCTGTGCTTGAATTTATGTGCTTGAGGTACTTTTACCGATGGTTTATCTTGGTATGATGATCGGTTATTGATGTTTATGGTGTTTATGATTTGTGGAGATTCATACAATTCACATGGCCATATTCATAAACGTTTCGAAGTAAAATTATGCGACTAGTCTTTTGTATTTTATTGCGAATAGCATTCACTGCCTTGGTCATCCGTTTTGAGCCTTTCTTTCTTTCTTTCTTTCTTTCTTTCTTTCTTTCTTTCTTTCTTTCTTTCTTTCTTTCTTTCTTTCTTTCTTTCTATCTATCTATCTATCTATCTATCTATCTATCTATCTATCTATCTATCTATCTATCTATCTATCTATCAATCAATCAATCAATCAATCAATCAATCATCCGTTGTCATAAGGTCGCCGTCATGCCGTCTTTGTCGTGACATCGTCTTCATTCCACCTTCTTCCGGTTGGCGTCATACTGTCGTCATAATCTTATTGTCCTCGTGTCGGCGTCATCACGTTATCGCCGTTATGTCATCGTCATAATTTAATCGGCATATCATTGTCGCCACGCTGTCGTCGTTATGCGCCTTTGTCATTCGATCGATATCATTCCCTCGTCATTCCATCGTCACTGCGTCGACGTCATGCAGTCGTCGTGCCTTCATGCTCGTGGGCGACCTTGTCAAGTGAGTTCCATAACAAAGTGCGACGATACGGAGTGTGTGGCACATAGCCGACGCAACGGAATTATCAGAATTACCACTACACGTGTTAAACAAACGTGACTTCAGGGGCATGATCAGTCACTACATTGCTCGATTGTTATTCGCAATTACCGTGGCCAGTCGTCGTGAGATGTGTTCTGGCGTGACGTTTCCGATTCTCATTTGCTATCCCACTGGTTACGCGCGTGTACAGTTCTTGTAGATTTATTTCGTGCTAATATAGAAGAAAAAGAACTAGAATGTGACATCTGACACGAAGGGTATGAAGCCTTAAATATCTTTATATATATGTCGTACTTCACTGTGATTACATCTCTCATCAACATTTCACCCTGAACAAACATAGTACACCACCTCCGTCATTGCCCACAGGAGGCGAGGCTCGTCACCTGCGACAGCCAGAGGCGACGAGGCTGTGCTCATGTCATGCGCTACCGCTGCTACATTGCTAACTTGAAGAAGCTTCGCATTATATAAAGTACGAGATTGCGTTTGGTCTGCATGTTCTTTATTTCTATACAGAAACATAGAAAAAAGCAAGGGCACAGAAACGAGCATCAGGGATCATAAACTCACACAAGGAAGGGCGAAAGATCTCGAGCTCTTCTTCAATAAGTGTAATGATAAGTGTAGTAATAAGTGCAATGCAGTAATGATAGCAAGTGAAGGAGTGATAGAAACTACAAAGTTGTCGAGAAATTGAAAAATAATTAAGGGTGACATAACTGAAATGGAACCACAATAGACAGGCTGCTACATACTGCACGCAAACCAGAACGGCAAGCATGTTCAGCTAAAGAGGGAGAGAGAAATACAAAGAAATATACCAGCGAGGCCTAATGGGCGTGCATGGAACTCTACATACGCGTATATTTAGGGACTCATTTTGGGGCAACTTGTCTTAAACTTTTATCTCTATATGTTCAGTGTCTATAAGACTACGCTCTGGAGTTTGTGGCCATATGATGTTGTTTTCTCTTACAATATGTTTTATTATTATTGCTACTAGTATGGGTGAAAAGGCGCAGCAGCCACAAGTATAGGGTGGGTGCATATCTTATCTTTATTTTCATCTAAGTATTAATAATGATAATAAAATCAGTGCAGCCCTCAACGCGTAGCGGATAGTCCTAACTGCACTCAAAATTACACCAGTAGTAAGAAGGTTTGGACCAAAACAGGGAGTCCAGGTTAGTAGTTTCCCATAAACATCGAAGAAAGGGTTCTCAGAGCTTGATAGCGTCTAGACGCACGGCAAGTGGGGAAGACAATTAAAAATTTAGTTCTGGGGTTTTACGTGCAAACTCCAAGATTTGATTATGAGGCACGCGATAGTGGAAGACTAGGAATAATTTTGACCACCTGGGATCTTTATCGTGCCCCAATGCATGGTACACGGGTGTTTTTGCATGTCACCCCCATCAAAATGCGGCCGACGTGGCCGGGATTTTATCCCGCGACTTCGGGCTTAGCAGCTCAATGCCGAAGCCACTACGCCACCATGGGGGTTAAGACAGTGTCCTCCAGCGTAGGTCCACCGTGGCGAACCTGTGAGTAGGTCGATGAGGTTGTGTATACGGGGTTACTGGTAGGCCATCGTCTAGTTTGTTGTAGCGCAGGCGTAATAGAACGGACACTGAAGGCACACGAGACAACACATAGCACAGTGAATACGAGACCGCGAATGCTCAGTTCCGCACTGCACTTCATGTCCTAGGGCTTCGAAAGCTATAAGAGCTATTACAGATCTGCTGCGGTTCTTCCCAACAACTACATCATTTGATCACCCGACTCCGTCGCGAGCGGTCTCTCACGTGTGTGCACACACGCACGGTCTTTTGTTCTCTTCCAGGGCTTACTTCGCCTTTCCAGTTCTGTCTTTTGCCCGACCATAAATGAAAGGCGCCTATCAAGGTTCGCATCTCCTCTTTTCCCTCTATTTCTTGCCTCGATCTTAGGGCCCAAATTTACGCACTAGTCTTACCTTGGATCTCCACAAAGAAAGTAATGCGAACATTTTAAAAGCGACATTTATACCGCTGCAACATGCCGACTACGTGACTCAACGCAGCAGCGCGCGCTTTGCTAAGGCTACTAGACAATCGCATTTCCATGCGGATCACGTACTCCGCCGCATGTCACGTTTATTAAAATTTAACGACGCGTACCGTCGCGCGGGGTTTATGCAAGCTTTTTTCACTTCCACCTTTCTGGGTCACGCGGGCACGCCGTGAAGCCTTACGGAAGAAATTTTCACGACCCGAGGGACATTGGACGTCTGCGTCAACTACGCGCCCGCCCGCCCGCCCGCGATCCCGCCCGCCCGCCCACACATGAGGCGGGCGAGGCCTCGGCGCACGCAATTAGGGCCGAATTACAGGGCCCCCCAACCGGGAAGGGGTAGCAGCCCCCCCTGCTCCGTGGCCTCGACATCACGCGACGTTCCCTGACACCGCGTATGTAGTCGCCGGTGACAAACGAGACTGCGTGAATATAAGGGGCCGGGGTAAGTCGGAAGAGAAAGAGACCTTCGTCGGCGTTGGGTGCGGTGCGAGGGCGGGTGGGGAAGATGACTCTGCATTTTACTACGCGGTGCTCTCTAATTGGGTTTCTCTGGTCTGCGGCATAAATCACGTTCATTCGAGCCACCGCGAACGAAACCCGCCCCCCTCCAACCGACCTGGCCCTTGTGCAGTTCCCGTTTCGCTTTCTCATCTCGCGCTCATTGTTCCTTCTTCCTCTTTCTCCTCATGATTCGTCAGGGACGGGCGTCATTATGAAACTTACAGCCCTCTTTTGCTCTTTTAAAGTTAACTTTTGCCGCTATGCCACTATATACGACAGGGTGGCGAGTCTCTTTGGCCTTCGTTCGAAATAAAAATAAAGCAATAAAAACACGGAAAGTAAATCAATTTGGTAAGCTTGAGGGAAGTGCAGGCGTCTTGCAGTGCATGTCAGCTTGCTTCTCAGCTAGCGGTTGGGGAATCATTAATGAAGTCAGACGAGAAAAGCGTCAAAGTCAAGCCGGGATCCTGGGACGTAACTCTATGATCTTTTGTCTTCCCCTTTTGTTTAGTATGCACCCCACGGATGTGAGTCTGTGGATTTTGTGACAGCTTCCTCTGTATAGCACTAAGAATTCTAATTGCGCTATGTTTTGTTTATAGTGTAGTTTCAGTTTCCTGTTGAACGTTCGCTCTTTTTACCTCGAATTTGTCTTTCGGAGGGGCATCTAGAAGATTAAATTTTGTTCACTCCCTATACTTGAAAACAAGAATCAAACACTGCACGAGTGCACAATTAGATATATTTTTCTTTCTTTTCACAAGCACGTCTTTTTCATTTGGAACCGCTTCAGCAACAACGTGGCAAAGCTTTGCTGGATTTCAAAATGTGCTTGGCAATTATGTGAACAATTTTATTCACCATTTGTTCTGTACGTATTCTTTCTCGCCAACACTGACGTGCAACATGCCTCGTTTTTTTTTTCAGTGTATCCCGGACGAAAGCTTCGCAAGCGATTACTAGTGAGCGCGCTTTTTTAAAAGTGACCGCAGTGGTGTATTAGGACACGGTCATCCTGAACTCTTGTTGAGCTTTCACCTAGGACGCACGTATACGCAAGCTATGGAAGCACTCATCCGTTATCCCACTCCGCTTACTATGCTTTCCAGCAACGCTCACCAAACTTTATTTTCATCGTCATTTGTGTACAGTTGCGAGAAAGCAAAAGAAACGGATCTGCTGAATACAGTAACATGACAGATGCTCAATCGGTAGAGCATTGCACGCGTAATGCGAAGACGTGGGATCGTTCCCCACCTGCTCCAAGTTGTTTATTCACCCACTTTCAATTCCATTAATTTATGATTTCTTTATTTCGGTTAGTAAGTACGCGTAATTTCCGCTGTGTTGACCTTGGTGTCTCTGTTTGTTGGCTTCGTATGACAGACGCGCGTAATACTACGCCTCGACAGCGGCCTCAGCCAACTGTTGTACTTGGAAAGATGCTGCGTTAAGGGTAAAACGTTACAGGATGTTCTGTGAATCGGCCGGCAGGCACATTAGCTATCAGACCTGCTCCGAAAAAGCTAGACCTTTAAAGCACGGGCCTCTTGCACACGCGAACCGCTTGCGCTATCCGCAAGCGTACCAGCGTCTAAACTCATCCCGCATCAAACAGACTGCGTCCACTTGATGTACGAACACGATGTAAGCACGGTGCCATTGCGTTCGTTTCTTCATGACGCGGTTGCACGCAAACTTTTTCATGCGAAGCTTGTATACGCTATAGACTGCGCCGGTGATTTAACGCTGAAAAAAAAAACAAGCTGCTAAAAACGTGCACGGATTGCTATTAAAAAAATGGCTGTGGCTTAGGTAAGGTTAAGCCCAGGATGCGAAGCATACTAGCCTTTATTTTAGTTGTTGAACCACTGTTTAGCCTGGTGAACTGCTGTTGCTTGGCTATATTTGGTTCGGCTAGACGAAGAAACAACTCATGCATTACTTCTTCGCCTTCAAGAGTGGAACGCGACAGCGTTCCCGTCGACCCGCCAAGGGGTGTAAGACAATGGGCTACAGGGCAGCGACTACGCGCCCCGCATTGGACGCGGTGAGCGTCGAGCAAAGCAGCGTTCGGCGCGGCAACGAAATGTGCGCCTGAGCAAGAGACGCACGCCTTAGAAACAGCGCGTTTCTAAGGCAACACCGCATTCACTAGAGGCGCTTTTGTACCGCTTTGAAGCGTTGTACTCGTGGCTCAGTGGTAGCGTCTCCGTCCCACACTCCGGAGACCCTGGTTCGATTCCCACCCAGCCCGTCTTGCAAGAGTTGAGCCAAAGCCACTTCTCCTCTGTCGTGACGTCACGGTGTCACGTGATTTCATGGTCACCGCCGCGCCTGAGGAGCTGGGTTGCCACCCAGCCCGTCTTGCAAGAGTTGAGCCAAAGCCACTTCTCCTCTGTCGTGACGTCACGGTGTCACGTGATTTCATGGTCACCGCCGCGCCTGAGGAGCTGGGTTGAGCCCTCGTAATATGCTTCGCATAAAAGAAAAGCAATAGATCCCTTGAACGGAGAATCCTGTTGCGCCGCCGCGCTGCTGACGTCATTCTCTCTGCCAATAGGAGTCACGCGTCTAGGTGACATGACAGTAACGAGTGTTTCTCGCGTCAGAACACTATCGAAGCTGCGATGGGTCGGCCGCACGTCATGCGTTCGGCTGGAGAACAGGCGGTGTTTGATGAACGCCGCCGACCCGCCGTGGTTGCTCAGTGGCTATGGTGTTGGGCTGCTGAGCACGAGGTCGCGGGATCGAATCCCGGCCACGGCGGCCGCATTTCGATGGGGGCGAGATGCGAAAACACCCGTGTGCTTAGATTTAGGTGCACGTTAAAGAACCCCAGGTGGTCAAAATTTCCGGAGTCCTCCACTACGGCGTGCCTCATAATCAGAAAGTGGTTTTGGCACGTAAAACCCCAAATATTATTATTATTATTGAACGCCGCCGGGAACTCGCTCGAGAAAGGGCTCGTTGTCGACGAGCCGACTTCGCCGGGAGGGAGCGCGAAGCCGAGACGTTACGAGCTTCGGATCCCGAGCTTCACTTGCACTGCCCTACAGAGTAGTGGAAGCGCGGCCACTTTTTCTTTCTGGTTGCAGCCCGTTTGCGGGACCAGATAGAGCAACGGAGAGAAATACACGATCAAAGAATGCAGCCAAAAGAAGAATTGTAAGCGGCACATACCTGCACTTCTGGTCATTCGTACGGACAGCAGAACGGTAACGTTTTTTTTTTAATGATGATAATGTTACGTACGAGGACGTAGACGAAAAGCTATATACAAGTATATTTACAAGGAAATATACCGCACTTGGCCAAGAGGCAACAGCCCGCGCTAGCCTCCAATTGTCGTCGTCGTCTTCACACTGCTCGCATCTTCGTCATCGCAAATACTGTTCCGTAGCAATATATATGAATTTCTACTTAAGAGAATAGAAATAAAAGGCAGCATATCGCAAGATGCCAAATAGATGGCCTTCGAAGATCAAGGGAGATTTTTCATTATATTTAAAGGCGCCAATCTTTTCTGAAAAGAAAAATGAATTTTTATTTAAAGACACTTGCAGTCATGCACTAGTCTCAAAAGAGCAACAACATGAGATGGATGCTCGACTTAGTTGCCATGTTTCGGCGTGCTTATTTCAACTCCGCGGTGGTAAGTCTGGAATAACAGCTGAAAGTTATTTCATCCCATTAGTTCTTTTGGGTAGTGGTATAGCAGCAGTTCCTTATTAACAACAATAGCAGCCGGCCCAATCGAGCCATGTATAAATTATAGCTCGAACATTCTGCGGCATGAAACAGACGTGGCGATGCTCTGTTTGGTTCAAGAACAACTCAAGTTTTTTTTAACTTGCGCATTAAATGGCGTGTGATGTTCCACGTGTTTTTGCAAGAGCACCTTTTATGAATTATTGTCTGTCTTAAAAAAAAAAAAAAACATTGATGGTTTTCAATGCTGCCATAAGGACTATCGGGCGCAGCATGAGTACCGCATCCTAGTATGATTCTGGGGCTTAAAGTGTCGCTTGCACAAAATGAAGAACATTTCGCTATGGTCTCTGCCCATATTCTAGGTATGGCCGCAACGCGAGAGGAACCTTGTGGGTGCGCCGAAACGCAGCATCAACGAGGCAGATTGAACTGATCGTAGTGCCGAAAACATAAATCCATGTGCGGGGAGCACAATGTATCGGTGCCTGTGTTTTACTGCCCGGTCACCGGAAGCCCCCTTCGTGACCCACCAAGTTATTCGCTCTGTACTCCCCAGAGGCCCCCACTAGTGCCCTCCCCTTAGTGAGCCCACATTCAAGCATAGATTTGCCTGAAAGCTCCCCGACTCCGCTTCGTTTCACCACACGCTCAGTAGAGTAGTGCTGTGTAAATGTTCGTCAGCTGGCAGCGCTCTACCTTAAATGACGTGGAACGTGGCCACGTATACGCAGTAAGTCCCGATCATGTGCTTTTCTGAGTTGCCGTTAAATAATGGCATCGATGTCCGGGATATAAGTGTTTTTCGGGAATGCCCACGCAGCACCTAAGCGTACTTGAGAAGAAGCTTTAGCTCGGGCCCAACTCCGGCGCGGCCTATTCAAATACATGTAAAACGCAAAAACGTTTTTCTGAGATAACCTCTTGACCGATTTTAATGATATTTGTTGCATTTGAGAGAGAAAGTTAAATTGTAGTGACTGTTGAAAGTGGAATTTAGACTTAAGGCTTGAAACTTGTTAAAAGGATTTTCGAAAAGTCAAAAGTTTGAAAAATATAGACGCACGAATTTGTAAATTAGTAGCTCTGCGTCAAGAATAGACATCGCGGTTCCGTAAAAGGCACCCACAAGGTCATTAAAAGCGGACAAATTTGTTGTGTCATTTTATATCTTACGTGAATTTGTTCCGTTGTTCCACGGAACAACGGAACAAATTCACGTAGGGTTCCACGTAGGGTTCCACGGAACAAATTCACGTAGGGTTCCAAAAAAGCTGTATTCCATATTACTAGATTGCTTGCGGTTCATGTGTACATTTCAATTTCGTTCACTTTAGATGTAGTATTAGATGAAATTCACAAAATTATGATATCATTTTTCATTGCTGAGTTAGAGCGTTGCAAATATGATAGTGTCGTTCTTGAAAATTTTGTATTTTTGCCACATTTTCATCAAAATTGACAACCTAAACAAAAAATTTGCAACCAGCAGTCACTAGATTTTAAGTTTATCTTTTCAATACAACAAATATCGCCATGTTTGGTGCAGTGGCAGCCGAGAAAAATGAATTCTCCTCTTACATGTATTTAGATAAGAGCACCCGAGCTAAAGCTTCCTCTTAAGGCAGATTTCATCTACGAAAGCGAAGATTACGGTGGTTTAGTACATTAACAATTTTTTAGAGAGCCAGACATTAGATAATGAAAAACCAAAAAAACGAAATGTGTTGTCTTGACAGCTGTCAGCTTTGTCATGGGTTCATTATTCATATATCCTGGCATTGTTGATAGTGCTGTATTTGTGTATGTGTACCATACAGAAGCGTGGTAAAAATGAATACGTGGGCTTGCTGATCACTTTAGCCTGTACAACTGCTACGCAGGATTACAAAGTTTCAAAAGAATAACGAATATGAAAATGCATGATCTGTCCCCTTACGCACTGTTTTTCCATTAATTGAGTGTAATAACAACAATAGAAAAAAAAAGAAAACGAGCACTAGCTATACTTTCCTGTGAACAAATAGAGCGCCAATTCTGAAAATAGAAAGAAGTAAAAAAAATCTGAATGTCGGCGGCAGAAAATACATCTCATATTTCGCTAGTCAATACCTTGCACAGAAAGAGATATTAAAAGAACAAAAAACTAAATTGGCATATGCTTTCACTCGCCAACAGGAACAAAATGGGGCTGTTTAAAAGACAGCCTCTCGGCAGGAACGAGAAAGCTTTATTACCGCCGCATAGCCATAGGCGGCCTACTGCCTGATGCATATTGGTTTCTATTATTGGCTTCGTGCTTTGCATGTTTTACCGCCACGTGCCATACACTTTGCAGCTTGTTCCCTGAAGCTTTCGGTGAAAGACTTTATTGAAGAGCGCACGAGCAGGAATACCTGGTTCCCGGGAATGTGAATATTTACAGGCACAGAGCCCGGAGCGCCTACTATATGCACAGTGGTGGAACAGTGCTCCCAGCTTTTCTTCCCTTGTATAACTCCTGCCGCGGGGAAAAAGAGAAAACAGTGAGAGCAGAAAAATAACCTAACACATTCGGATTGCTTTTCTTCGCTATCTGAAATACTTGTAGGCGGTCGCTCTACAAGCTCGTGTGAGTGCGAACATCTCGTTTGGCCCGAGGTGGTACGGTTGGAAAAAGAATTAAAAGAACCGTTCCCAAATTGTTAAGGAACGGATAAAAGAAAAAAAAGAAGGGAAGAACGAATTAGATATATCCAAAAAACCCGGTGCGGCTCTCGTATGAAGGCGAGCCAACACAAGTTTCTTCCAAACGTACCAGTTAATTCATTTCCTTCATTCTTGTCTTTTCATCCGCTGCCCCCTTTCCGTTGTTTTTTTGCTCTCTTTAACTTTTTTTCTTCGAGAAAGCGCGTGATACCCGCGCACGTCGCAGCTATTCCAGCTAACGACCACGCGAAAGAGTTGACGTCGGGGAACGTTTTCTCGCGGGCTGCATTGGTGCGTATGCGCATGCGCATACAGATTGGACCGAGCCTGACCACATGCGCCGCAACTAGCTACTCCTCGCTTCTGGGAAACCTCCGGGTGTCGTTTGGGTTTAGCGAACGTCCAGGCAACGCGCTGTTGTGTCCACTCTCGGTAACACGGAGTCGCACTTCTTTCATGTGCCGCACTTTATCGCTGCGCCAGCTGCCGCCGCCAGCCGCGTTCGAGTGCCCGCCGCCACCGTTTACGAGCTCATACCACGGCTCGCCAAGCGTGTCGCTTCGCCGCCCCTTAACTTTCCCTTTCCAGTTATTTGCCCTGTTGCGTGTGCTCTGGTGCCGACAGGTAATGACGACGAGCGTGAGAATAAATTGGAGTGCTGGTCGAAACATGAGAAAAAAAAATAATTTCCGACTAATTCGGTCTCTTTCGTCCTTACTATGGACGCCCGATTCGGTAATCTATGCTCGCCGCCTCGTTACCACTCCAGTTTTCCAGCAGGCGAGCGCATAATCGCTTGAATAAACGCCGCGCCTGAACTGCGGCATCCTTTGCCTGTGCGTCGCTGCATTAACCAAGACAAACTCATCGAACTGCGCGATATCCTCACCGTATTACAAGGACGTAGGTTGTTACTGAAGGGAAGTTCAGGGTGCGCACTGCAATGGATTAAATCTAGGACTGCTTTTAGCCGTGACTCCTTTCGCCGAAACGAGTAATAAATTTGATTCCGGAAGACAAGTTTGCGATTTGGGGTGACTTTCTCAGATTTTTTTCTAAAATTTACGGAAGACTCAAACATTTGCGGTGGCCAAAAACATGTGACATAAAGGGCAAGCGTGCTCAGAAAGCTATGCGCTTCGACATCTTTATCTTATTATTTAAGAAAATATTTTGTATCACAAAAAAGTGAAAACGATTTCGCTGCAGTCATCTAATGAGCATGGGAGTATGCGATAGCGGTAGGTTATAACATTGTACGAAATATAAGACACGTAGCTGTAGTGGCACTATGAATTGATGTAAACGTAAGCTAAGTAAAAACGAGCTGTTGTGTTAAGGGTTGCCCTATTTTTGAATCCTGTCATCGGACAACTTCATTTACGTTTATTAATTAAAGCCAACGTGTTTCTTGGCGACTTTACCACCATTTTTTTCGTATCGCGGATATTCAAACCTCATTGCTGGGCCGATCCCGGAGGTTGTGCATAGCCGCGCCAGTAAAATTACACCATTTTTCAGGTTTGAGCTCTGTTAGTGTTTCGCAATTTGAATATTTAAGACTGAGAAGTCTTAAGATAAAAGGTATGCACTGTCGTTGTTTTGTTCCAAGACATTTGTTTGTGGGCTGCCATTCTCCAAATCTAAGACCTGGTATGAGCAACTTTAGTGATCGAATGATGCGGCAACTAACCCGCATATACCGCATGTCATATAGCATGGCACAACACAATATATATATATATATATATATACATATATATATATATATATATATATATATATATATATATATAAGGAACCTCACGGCGACGGCGATGGTGACAACGACGGCAAAAATGCATTTAGAGTGTCGGTATATATGCTACCGCAATAAAAGACGAAAGACAGAAAGGCAAGCACTCTAAATACTCAACGTGAACGATGCATATCAGGAATATTGTGTCGCAGAGTTTCCATCGAGCCGCAGGCAAAAATAGAAAAAACGAAGCGCAAAAGATTCCGCGCATTAGGCCCAGGAACACCAATGATAAACTAGCCGTCTGGGGACACTTGATAGGTTTTTTGACAGCCGAGCTGCGCCGTTTTGTCAATTTGCGCACACGTACAGTAAACAGAGAGGCTCTTCAACAAATTTTCGGTACTCTCGCATACCTAACTGCGACGACACGTGGCAGCTTTAAAAGCTTGGTGCAAAAAAAAAACAGATACAAAAAAAAGAAATTAGGCGTGCTCGAGTTTTTTTTTATGCTACTATTCAACAGTTAAACTGGTGACTGCGCTGCAACGATGCGATGCTTTACAAGGCAGCGCCAGCGCCATACTCATTTGCTCGCTCTTACGCGCGCGCTGACTCACTTGCACATTATGAGATGCAGCCTGTCCGCTCTCGCACGCACACCGTTTTTGTGTTTTGTGGCGAGGAACGTGGCATGTATATTCAACAGCTTATCAAGAAAATGCATTTATTTATTGGAATTTTCTGTTTATGTTCTAGCATTGGTCAGTGACTGGGGCTGTTAACATGCACAGGTTAGAGGTTTCTTTGCAGTACTTTGATTGTCCGCGGGCATTTGCGCATATTCACGAGGCCATTCGAAGCAACGAGTTCTTACGAATTCATATACCTACGAATTCTGATAAGGGTAGGGTACTAGTGAGCACGGCTGGCAGTTATTGCGATAAGGGAAGACGGCGACAGCGTAGATTAGGCCGACTGTTTATTTTAGCGTGGCTGTTTACGATAAAGCATAAGGGATCGCCGATTGAACGCGCTGATCTAGTGAGTTTTCCACCCGAGGACGTATATATGTGCACTTCACTGAACATAGTGCTCAGGGTTCATACAACCAATTTTACTCAGTGAATCCTACTTATCCACGCAGCGGTGTTCTCCGCGACAAATCTCGGAAAACGTAGCCCTGTTTGAGAGGACTACAATGCGGCACTACTCGCGCTGTCGTATTCCTGTTTTGTATTCCTCCACGTAAAGAAAAAAAAACAAGAAAAACGAGAATTTTTGTTTTCAACAAGAGTAAAAAAAAAAGAAAGAAAGATATAGTGATATAAACAGGGCTTGTTGGTACCTAAACAAATCACCAATCTTAGGAACTTGATTTATTCATTTTCTTTACTTTTGCGCTCAAAGGCATATACAGGTACATACAGAATCAACTTTCATTGCTATGTATCGTTTTGCTGTCGCCTAGGCGTCGATCTTCTTCTACATTATGCATGCCGATATAGTCGATGTAGCATGCGACGTTTGCGCGTTTCAGCGCGAGCTGCCACTTTTTTCGGGTTACGTCTCATTTCATTTCGTTTCTTACGAATCAAATTCATTGGTGGTGCGCGTTATTTTCGCAATGTTCCTGTCGTGAAAGATAAGCCGCGTCAGCGCCGTTTTCGAAAAACTTCTGTTTTTTTTCTGTTCATGTTGATTATCTTGGTATGGAAGCACTAAAATAAGCCCTTGACGTACGTCACTATACCTGGGCAATATGCTCGATTAAAGTGCGTCGCTAGATAAGCCTAAAATTGGGCAGCGCACCTGTAAAATAAGTAGGCGAAGGAAAGAGAAGGACAGCCTTCGTCGCATACCCTGCATTGTGCATAAGTCCACGTAAATCGGGCAGTACAGGAAAGGCTGAAATTTACACTATGTGCAATCCTGTCGTCAGATACTGGGAGAGATGGCGTTATGAAGAGGTGTAAACTGCCATTAAGGAATTTCATGTTCCTGATTATTAATTTGATCACAGTGCATCCTGTACACTGTGTTTAAGTGCAAACTGCGCACCCCTTAGGCTTGAAATCGCACTCGACGCTGCTCGTCCACAAATAGTGCTCACGCTGTTGCTCCGATTCATCTGCATGAAGCAGTATCCGTAGTGATTGATAGAAGCTACGAAACGTCGCTCTTTTGCACTTGAATATCGCTATTCTTTCTTCTGCTGTTCTTCAAAATTTTACTTTGTGAATGGGAACCTTTATGCAAATTGAAAAAAAAAAAACAGGCTTAGCTTGGTTAAGTCAAGAATGCGTTGCATATTGCGCGAGTTGGGGCCTAGCTTTTCCTCCGGCTGTCGTGACGTCACGTCACGTGGTTGCGCTAAAGGTCAATGGCGGCTGCCCGGCCGCGCCCAGGGCTGAACTGCGTGATTGCAATATGCAACGCATAAAAATAGAAGCAACTTAATAACAAACATAGCAAACTTAAAAGAGAATAGACCCACATATGAGACGCGCAGCAATGAAAAATGGCTCATACCCTCAATGGTGGCTGCCCGGCCGCGCCCAAGGGCTGAACTGAGTGATTGCAATATGCAACGCATAAAAGGAATCGTCACGTACGAAACACAATTTGGATACTTATTCTGCACATCTGGCTTTGCCGCAAACAAAGTCTATTTGCGGCGAAGCCAACTTTATCAGACAGCGCATAAGCTATTGAAATCGGCTCAAATCGGACATGGTTCATAATATATTTACTCAGAAATGGCGCAAAAGTTGTCAACTAAAAGGTAATAACGCGAAAAGGATAAACTTCCAGCATGCTTAAACAAATAAAACCCCGACACGAGAAATGTTTACGATTGAACTGAGAGCCAATAAATGGCAGGTAAATTCCTAACATCTAGAGATAATAAGCATAAAATATGGCAAGCACCAAATGGCTACATATAGAAACAGAGAGAAAACAACAACGACACTGTTAGTATATTACATTATACGACACTAGAAAGGCAGAGAATTTGGTCTAATATCTTTCTTTGCGGTGGGACGCAGTGATGATCAATTGTGCGCGTATATATATATATATATATATATATATATATATATATATATATATATATATATATATATATATATATATATATATATATATATATATATATATATATATATATATATATATATATAATAACGGCGTTTTCGCTTTTATGTCTCCAGTGTTCATGCATTAGTTACGTGTTAAAGCCACTGCCGTGAAACTTCACCTAACTAGGTCCCCTTCAACCGGAAAATGCATGAGAGCCTAGTCGTTCTGCAATGCAATGCATGCCCACTTATCTCAAGGTGCTTAATCGGCAGCATGTTACGATGAAACTAACAGATCTGTTCAACCACTTACAGTTAATTTATTGGATAGTTGAGGTGGACTCATAACGTCGCAGATGTGGCAATCTCTAGTCGTAGGCAATTTCCTTGGCAACAAACTGCTAAGTAGCAAAAAAGAATAAGACAAGAATAAACTCAGTTTTAACGATGTAGCGGGGTTCAAGCAATCCTAGTAACCGCACTAAAGACAGTGTGACTCTGAACTAATATTCGATTATTTTGCATGAGAAGCTATTAAGGATTACCCATTTAATTTATTCATGAGGATCCCGGTATAACGAAATAAAGCACTTCAAAAACGAACGAACTGACATGACCGTTCATGTGATTTATTACTGTAGTTTTGTTCATTGTCTCATGCTACGTATTTTTTTTTCAGCATGAACACCCGTACACTTCCTTTAAGTGTCGGTACTTTTCATCTGCATTGTCGTTCTTAACTCCTAACATAGTGGCATATTGAAAGCAGTTGCTTTTTTAACGAATGACGCATGGCATGCTTATCGCAAATTTAACAGGCACTCATGCGTTCATTCCAGGTGCTTTAACATGCAAACACAAAACAAAGTTAGCGAGTGTTTTCAAAACTGCTTGTATCAACATTCAAACCGCTCGTGCGTGGACCGCTAACAAAAGCACAGCGGTGCTCAAAACCTGGTTTCTCGCGCAGAACATGGCTTAATCTTTAATTAAGTTGAGCGCAGAATTTTCGATAACGTAAACTTTTCCTCGCGTCCTTTAGCGTGCGCTCGGCGGCACGAAGTTCCAAGTGACAAAAAAGTTTGGTCAGTGTGATAGAGAGAAAAAGAAACAAAGGTTCCGGTACACATTTGAGGAGCTGAATATGTAATAAAGGGTAATGACACGCAAAAAGGAATCCGCTCAACTAAGAATGCAGCGCTGGATTTTATTCCGAGTGTGACGTTTGCTTTGTTTCTTTTTTTCCCAAGTAGTGAAGCTCGAGTGAAGAGCCTCATTTGCATAGCTAATGCTATTTCGTCTCGGTGCTCCTTCAGTTCTTTGCAGGTCGTTGCCCGTAGTTTTGTTTTGGTTTGGTTGACGCTTTCCAGTCTTTGGCTTCGCAGGGATGCTATGAGGCGCTTAGTTGCATGCAAGCCAGATGACTTCAGTTACCACTGCTCGACTTTTCTGATGTTTTCGTATTCGTCTTTTCGCGTACTCCACACCACAGGAAGTTCATTTACTGGTATGCAATTACATGTTAAGAATAATCAAGGTTAACTATAAAATAATATATGCAGACCCCTTGGATAAAAAGTAGATGGATAAGTTATACGGATCCAACACACACGCTGGAATCTGTCTGAACAAAGCTTTCACGAAACGGTGAATAAAATGCTATAATTCCAAATACATTGCGCGCAATAGTTCTTACTTTAACCCAACACAATGTGTCATATCACGCAACGTTTACGTTTATGCACCGCACGGGTCATGACCTTAATTTCATGCAGATTTAATGTTTATACATGCGCCGTTCACAAGCTACGCTGAAATGCACGCTGCAAATCATCGGAATGCAGACAATAAGACGTTCACGCAGCGATGGCACGGGGATGAAGGTGATTTCAAGGGGAAAATGGTGTGGTGAGGTGTACGCTGAGAACAGTTCGACACATATGTATTGCAGTTAAGGTTTACATAGCAGTTGTTTCACAGTAGCAGTTACCCATTAGTTCTGGCTGAGTAAGAGCGGCGTTGCATCTCAATATACATGAACAGGTGAATACGTTACTCTCATGCTTATTTTAGGTCTGGCTTGGTAAAACAAGCTGATGTTGTAGATATAACCTAGCTTTTGTAACTTTGAATGCGGATTTACGCTGCAGGAACAACGGTGCAAGAACCCAGTATCCTAATCTCTGTCAGTGTATATTTACGTCCTTGACGAGTTATCACTACTAAGCAAATCGAATCGTGTAACACATCGCTATTCGGGATGATCGACAGCGCAGTGTCGTAGACAGTAATGCAAGATTATGTAAGACAAGGTTATACGCAGGCACCCCGAGAAACCCGGATTTTCTAAAGGGCTGCGATAATAGGTGTGAAATTGTGTTAATGTCCGCGCTGTATTAGGAAAGAAATTACGAAGCTATAGCTCGTATAGCTCCTAGTGTCTCGCGTCAGTCAGCATATGTTATCAGCCCTTTTGGCGTGGCATTAAACAAAGCATATTGTTCTGCACCTGCACAAAACACTGCACGAAACACGGTGAAATCTGTGCATGCAGCGATTTAATCCTGCTGATTCTACCTCACATCATCCAGAGCGAAAAAGAACGAGAGAGAGAAGGAAAGGAGGAAGACAGGAAGGTTAACCAGACTGTCCACTTTGCTACCGTACACTTGGGGAGGAAGGAGGAGGTGCAGTGAAGGAGAGGGACAAACAAAATACGTAAAGAGTGTTGAGAAAGGTAGTGCACAATCCCCAACGAAGCGCATTCCAAAGGGCAAATTACCTTTCCTCAACCCCCCCCCCCCCCCCCACCCTGCCCTCCCTGCCACCCAACAGTCCTGTTCCACAGTTATGTGTTGCAACTCGGGATGCTGCAGGGCTATCAACGCACGTAATCATAGGTGGCAGAAAGGTTTCCGCCTCAAGACTCCCCTTAATGCGACTCAGAATTCCGGTTAGTCTTGCAAGGTCTGTAGTCGCACCGCGAACCTCAGTTCGAGCTCCACAGCGCCTGGCAACTCGGGCGCCACAAGAGCTTCGTGTAAAGGAAAAGAGACGCACGAAAACCCTGTCTGGAGGCAGCCCTGTCCCGCGCGCCTTTCCATCCTACCCTCTTTTTCACGCCTGCCGCGACTGGAGGGCGAAGACTGCTCTGCGGCCATCCGCAAACATCTGAGCCCGCGCATTCCAAACACAGCTGTGCGTGACACTGCTCCCAGACAAACCACACAGAAGGAGCGGCGCGCCAAGCGTCGCTCTTTTCGGGCGTCATTCATTGCGCCTTAAGGCGAGCTTCTCGCCTTGAATTCGAACCTCACACTCCCCGCGCTCCCTTTTTCGCCGCACTCTCTGCATCTGGAATTCCGCGGGAGCTGCCCGCAAGAGAACAGCCGCGATGGGCCCTGAAACCGTTTTCTTCAGCGGAGGCTGCACCTTACAATGGCTAGAGGAGGTATAGGCGTTTTTTTTTGTATTATGTGGTATTTGAAAGATGTCTGGACTTTTAATTTGCACCTGCTACTCGTCAATTAATAAAATTGGAATTAACGAAGGCCGCAGGCAAGAAGAAGTCCCATAAAAACACGCTCGAACTTGAAGTCAAATCATACAAGTAAATCAAAGAGACACTTAATCCTAAATTCAAGTGCAGTTCACTCAATCCTAAAGCAAAGTAACATTACTAAAATCAAGGCGCAGAAGAAAATGCGGAGTAAGTTCACAGGAACACACATCGAGTCAAGCACAGAATAGAACAAACTTGGGTCAAATAAAACACACAGAGTGGGTTGTTTGAAGGAAACTTGTAATGGTCCTTACGACGACGAGTTTTGGCTGTAACATTTAATATATGCTTCTTGAGTTGGCTTCTTATGAAGTCGATGATTTACAAAACAATTATACACTCGGTTGCACTGCAAGGCTGTTTGTTCATCCAAAAATCGTGACCCCGTGCAGAAGGCGAATGCTGGCGGGAAATAGATGTATCGACGTTTGCAGGACATCGGCATTAATGTTCACTCGGAATTGTCTCGTCTCCGAGGCTATCCTGAATATATTGCAACGCACAACGTTGTTATGGAAAGATTCGGCAAAGCAGGCAGAACAGGTCGAAGCCATGAAGATCTGAGGGATGTTTCCACTACCTGGACCTGGCCGGCAAACATTTGCCGGAACTTGAAATGCGCGGGTTGTTGCAAATAGTGCGCCTAACTACCGGTGCTAGTACCGGTGCCTTACTGGTCGCCTACATAACAGTAACATTAAAGTTAAATGGAATGCGCACCCACTCGGAATACACGTTCCAGATTAGCGCAAGCCGCCTAAGTACTTAGCGGTACTTAGCCTAAATACTCACGGAGATTTCCCTGTGGCACTATGCGCAAGTCCTGACTAATCTCTCGTCACAAGCTGTCGCATAAAATCTGTAAGCTTTCTGGGCTACAGTAAGGACGGACGACCTCAGTACGTATTTTAACGAAAACGAATACAGTATCCTTCGCGCCATTTTTTCAGCTGACTCTTTCGAAAGTAGAGGCGTAATCAAGTTGCGCACGGATATCTGCTGTGTCAAGCGTCACGAGCTTCACGTCTTACCTTCGGCCTGAAAAGGCTATAAAAATGGGCGACTCAACAAGGTGCGAATGTAAAAATTCAAATGTTGCTTTAACGTATTTCGACGCACTTTCATTGCACAGAAAGAAAGAAGAGAAAAAAAAAAGGAATAGAGATGATGCGAAACGAAACAAAGGCAGAAAGGGTAACCAGGAAAAAAAGTATGCTTTTCCACCCAGCATAGGGAAAAGTGCATATAAATAGATAGGAAGCCATCCCGATGAGTTGCGAACCTGTGCACAAAATTCTCATGAGGCCCACTTCCCTATCACAGCCCATGTTGCAGGCCCGTATACCGCATGGAGTGAACTGGCATTTCGGCGGCATTTAGCGCACACGTCCTCTGCGACCACTCCGCTGCTACTGGGTATATTGAGCTCCGACAGGGGCCCGCTGTCCAGTGTCTCTAACGCGGGTGGGTTGCACATTCCTTCCTGCTAAAACGTGGGGCACAAAAATATGCAAAAGACATGACAATCAGACAGATGATGTGCGATTGTCCCATCGCAGGCACAGGTATCGCGAGTAGAGATGTCGGCCCATCCGGTTATAAGGCAGTATGACTACGTAAACGCGACACCAAGCCCTGTACAGCACAGTCTCTTCGCACCTTGGTATAGCCTCGGTAGTAGATGGACTATTAGTCAGGACCTAGTGAATGTAAACGACTATTCTTGCAAACTCCTTCAGTTTTACAAGGCCGGCGTACAATCCCGTGCGAAGTGCAGCTGCCGCGTCTGTTCTCTCGAGCGGAATTTAAACGCATCTGTCACTGTCGGGCACAGACTAGGCGGATTCGTCGGCGCGTTAATTTCCACTGACATCACATTGTTCAAGCAGCCTCTAATAAAGTATATCACATCCCTGTTGTGTTCTTATGCGGTATAACTGTCTTATCTCTAAGACAAGTTGCGCACGAGATCCCAGAAGCATTGATATTTGAATGCTTAGGCGCACAGACTTCGAGCCACTCCTCCTCCCTCCCCCCTCCTCCCCATTTTAGCCAAAACAAAAAGACTATAACAAGGATGCGCCCTCTTTCGCTGTTAGAATCATTAATCTGTCATGCGTCGCAGCTCCACTGATTAAGTTACGCAACGTGGATGTTACGTGGCCCAGCCGCGCGACACATTTTAATTCCCCAGGTGAGCCGCGCCGCCAGATAAGACGTTCGCAAAGTGCAATTAATCCTTCAGCCGCGGCCAGCTTATATATTGCATTTCACGCTGCGCATGACTCGCGGGCGCGCCAACAAAAGTATTCCGACGATCCTCTTATCTGACGGGCCCGTTTATACGAGCAGTGTATCGGCGCGCGGCGGAGTCGCGTCGAGTAATCTGAGCGGTCGTGCGTTGTCCGCGAGCATCGCCGGTTGCAACGAGTAGTAAAACCACCGCCCTTGACGCTATACAGCGGCGCGGCGCATACGAAAGAACAAATGGCGAAGCAAGTCCAAGAAGAGGGAAAAAAGAAACGCAATAGGTGCTAGATACGTATTGGAATAAAATAAAACACGGGGACGCAAGCATTACAGTGGAGCCCTCTCTCGGGAAGCCCAGCGAAGCGTACGCGCAGCTCGTGTGGGAAATGCGCCACGCACGTCCGCGCCTTGTAATGGGTTGCCCCTGACGTGACTGGTGGCAGTGACGGCGGCTTCGACACTGGAAGGAGCCCGTTTCCCGAACGCGAATGGCGAGCGCTCGAGGAAGCCCCCCCCCCCCCCCCCCCCCCTCCCTTTGTTTGAGGCCTCCGATCGACGCGGCGCGGTTTATGTGGTATGGCGCGTCGCGAGGCGGTTTCCTGTGCGGTTTTTGCGGCCCTGTCTGGCGGTCGTTTGGCCAATTGGCCGCGATAGATATGTATACAGGGTGCATTAAGACGGGCGTGCGTGCCGGAAGGGCACGGCTCTGCGAGCTTCGGCCGTCGGTCGGTCGGTCTCTGTTGGTCGTCTGTTTCTGCTCCTTCTCGTGCCGCGTGCGTAACTCCGATCGCGATTGGTTACGTGTAAACGCACCACATCGCAGCGACATGCCGCCGCTGACCGTGTACAGCGTTTTGGAAACGCTGTGGCGTGCTGCACTCGTAAACCAGTTGAAAGTAAGCGAGCACGTTCGTGGCCCACTGAGCAACTTTGATTCGCCTAGCGCATGCGGGTAGTATTCGAGACGAGCGTAGAGATTCGGCCTTAATAGCGAGCCAATATACTGAAGCGCTAAAGCCATTTGTTGAAATTTAGTACTCGCGTTTGTCCACATGGTGATCAAACCCTACGTGGATACGTTATCATCTTTGTTACGGTTACCTTAACTAATAGGCTAATTTTATTTATTCAATTTATCACTGATAACTTTTTTTTTTTTCAATTCAAAAGAGACCGAGATGAAGTAGCCGAGAGACTTTATATTTCACTCGTTCCAAGAGAGTCGGTTTATAATATGACACAATGGTTAAAGTTGGTCATAACCATTCCATATGCTTAAAACAATGATGGGAAATGAAGAGTTGTACGTAATCTATGCCGGATTTATGCGGAAATTGATCCTTATTTAAATTATGGGGAACTGAGCGCCACTATAGATGGCGGTCAGCGTTCATTTAGCCTGAGCTAGCACAGATCCTATGACACAACTCAAGGGGACGGAGTCGTTGTGCCTTTAACGTTACGTGAGGTATAGCAGTTTTTTTTTTGCACGTAAGTTTGCAGTGTCGTACTTTAACACACAAGACAAACGGCAAAGGTATAGCAATAATGTAAAAAGAAAACTCTTAATGGTGTCTTACCACACAATAAACAAAACTGAACAAAATGATATGTGAAAAGACCTGCTAGTGTTTGAGCTTTGCCTCACTGCTCGTCACTGTCAGTGGGCGATGATACAGACTGAGAGACAGGGATCACATAAATGTAAGAGACAACGTATCGGGGCTTATCGCCAGCAAATTGCTTCTTTCAGAACAAGTTTAACACGAAGCTCTGCGCCCAAGATTTTGCTAGGGGCACCACATCCAAGTGATTGCAACTTGGCATGTCTTGGCGTGATTCAGTACCGTCAGCGCCAAAAGAGGGTGATGAGGTATTCATGAAAGAAATGGTTCACTTCACTGCGTGTAATTTCTACGCGCATTTAAGATTAACGAACTTTAAATTTGAAGAGCTTGAAATGGAGTTTATGAAACGAATATTGCTTCTGTTGACTCCTCTTCCAGAAAGTGGGCAGAAAAGAAAAAAAAAAACCTTTTCGTTCTTTGCAGAGAATTCTAAAGCAAGAATTTCAGATCTGGATATATACGTACACATCATCTCAACTGGTGTGCAATTTTAGAGCAAACCAACCCTTGTGAAACTCGATATATGAAATCATTGCTGACAGAAACAGTTAAAAGAAAAGCGAAATAGATGAATTGAAGTAGGTAGATAAAGCAACGCGTTAGAAGAGAACGCCGCTTTAATACCTTGGCCTCCGTTATTCATTTCTTTTCATTACCGTACAGTTTGGTGAATTTAGCCCTGCTTTCGCCATAGTGCTGATTTTTGGCGTGACTGAACCTAGCAAACACATCGGACACTCGTTTCGGTTCATATTCTGTTGAATAATCTACACGAAGCCTGTATAGTAACCCAAAAATATATAACTGCATTTATAATCGCACTAATTCGTTAAATCAAGCACAATTCTCAGCACTTGCGCGAAACTCCCTCCCAAATTTTTCTTATGCTGTTCTAATATTCAGTATTTCTTAACACTAACTGCGGATCAATTAAGCTGCTGCATACATCTATGTGTAGTAGACAGAAAAAGATGTTAATATAATTGGCAAATGTAAAGAACTGCTGAGTAGAAAGCGTTACCAAAAAGTAATAATAATGAAATCTACCTGAAATATTTGGCTCGATGATCGTTCTCTTAACAATTACTTAATCTACACGAGAGTTCTGCTGGAAATAGCTATTCAGCGTGAAGTACTGACCCAAACTCGTAGGCAGTCTTATAAAACAACTTCAGGCATAGCTGTTTATCATGAAATATTAAATTTGTAGCACTACTGATGACACGTGAGACATCAACTAAGCTTTAGTGCAAGCTGCATTTCAGTCTTGCCACACCTACTCATTTATCAGTATTTGTACTGATTTCTTTTGATTGATACACCAGTGCGGTACTTGAAATGTACCTTAGCGTGGAAGCTTGGGCTTGTTGGCCATTCATTGGACAAAGGACACTGCGCAAATAAGATAGGGACACGAGAGAACGACAAGCGTAAAACGCTGACTTAGAACAGTTTATTCATGAAGCAATGAAGGCACAAATATATAGGCTGCTACCATGTCCAAAGTGTGAATGATCGGCGGAAAGCCTGGAGCATCATTTGCAATGCTGTTAATGATAGCCACATGCCTAAAAAGCCCACGGAATGTTTTTCATTCGAACCCTGTCAAGATACGCCATTTCTCGAAATGAAAGTGCAATCGAAGGAGAACTGACGTACCAGCTATCAAACTTCCTAATGAAATCTGCCTCAATGATTTCATGTGTCAGCTGCAAACTTTGATTTCTTCCGAGTAGGGCTTACACCCGTGGTCGCGGCAATAAATACCCAGATGGCCCTGTACCGTGTTGTACATATTAAGGTGCTCCCTGAGACGATCGTTGAAGCATGCGTTAGATCTCCTTCGATTGCACTTTTATCTCGGGAAATGGCTTATCTTGACAGGGTTTGAATGGCAAGCGTTCCGCGTGCTCTGTAGGCGTGCGGCTATCATTATCAGCATTGCAAATGATGCTAGAGGTTTTCTGCCGGCCATTCAACATTGCACGTGGTACCAGCCTACATATTTATTCTTTCATGGCATCATGAACAAACTGTTCTAAGTCAGCGGTGTGCGCGTGTCACTTTCTCGTGTCCCTGTCTTTTTTTTGCGCTGTGTGCTTTTTCTATTGAAATGTATGAGTTTTAGAGACCGCTTATGCTGGTGTACCAGTGCGTCCTTCCACGTGCACTGAGTGTTCCCTCCCTTCCTTTTTCTATTCCCCTTTTCCCTTACCCGCAGTGTAGCGCAGCAAACCGGACGATCGTCTGGTTGGCCTCCATGCCTTACCTCTCATTGTTTTCTCTCTCTATAACTTTTTTTCATTTTTTTAGGGATTAAATGATAATTAGATTCCCATTCAACTTATTTTTCGACGTCTTACCGGAAAACCAAAACAAGATCTACAACTTTTTTATAATTTTCTACTGCCTTTTGCGAAATCTACAACCGGCACCGGACCCGGGGCGGCAGAAATTTCGTTTGATTTATTTGTTATAAAGCATAAACAATCAACTGATTTTTTCAATACATTTTTAGCAATATGTACTACATTTTTTTATTATGTGTAGCAACACCGCTTCGGCGGCCATGGCAAAGCCAGTTTATGAGTGTTGTACCCCACTTATACCCGTAATACAGCCTTAATGCTGACTTTCGTGACTTTCTATGAATTGCCAGAGCGTTCCCAATTGGCCAGTTAAGTATGCTAGTAATGACATTAGCCAATTTTTACTTTAACACAAGGAAGTTTATCTAATCTGCTTAATTTTCCCCGCGAGCCTGAGTTCAATCAACGCACCTTATGTCTATATTTTCCCAGACGTTGCTTTATAACCTTTGTACCACAGTGTGCTACTCCATCTGTCAGCACCATTCTTGATTTTAAAAAAAGAATGAATAATTTGAGACAAGGGCCGTGCTGACGTATTCCTTTTTCCCCAGCAGTCTCCATGTCTCTAGTTTGGAGGAAAGGAAAAGAGTTTTTGTTTACAACCCTATACGATCTGTGACAGCGCAACTGTTATTGCAGATGACTTCTCTGCATCACCTGTTCGGCGAAGAGTTTAAGCGCGCCTAAAGAAACAAACTTGGAGAACGTCTCGGTCTCGAAGAAGCTTACGAAAGCGGCCGCTTATAAAAGACGCGCAACTATAGAGAGCGGAAGAATTAGAGTGCGCTCACCTTCGTAGGCTATCCCGGGCCGAGGTCCGCGCAGCAGGAGGACACAGAGCGCGGAGCCCAGAATCCAGGCCCGCCAGCGGTTTCTCGTATCACACATTGCAGCGGTATCCAGTGTGTTGGTCGGGAGCACGATAAAAAATAAATGAATAAAAGCTATCACGCAGTAACAGAGTGCCCTGTTGCCGAAAGAAAAGAAGAGAAAATGGGAAGGAAACGTCCGCTCAGGGAGCTGCACACACGGTTGAGAACGTCGACCACGCGCGCACTGTTCCTCGCGACAGGGCGAGAACCCGAAAGCGAAACTCCCAAAAGTGAGATCCGCACGAACACGCACCCAGGGAGGCGCACAGCGGTGGGAAAGCTAGTCGAAGGGAAGGGGGCGCAGCGCTGTGTTTATCTTTCTTCTCTCTCAGTATGAAGGGAGCGCAGTTAGGAGTGGCGAGGAAGTTTGGAGCAGCTGAGGCGACGGCGTCGCTCCGGTGCCGATGAGCGTCGTCGAAGGGGACGGCGGCGGCGAGGTCGAAGCGGCGAGATTCGGGAAGGGCCACATCTCGCACCGGCGGCCACCCGTCAACAAGTGGAAGCGAAGCGCTGCCCTGCAAAGCGCGTCTTCGACCGGCTTTGCCCTCGCCCTCGCGTCTCTGCTTCTTTCTCTCTCTCGCCCGCTAGAACGGTCGACTTCGGCCGCCAGGGGACGCCACCGCACAAGCGCGTGCTGTTCGCCAAAGCCGGCACTGCTGAGTCGCCGCTCCTGAAACGAGGAAAACGGCGGATTTCGTACTTTTTATGCAAGTACCATAGGAAGTCGTGTGTGTGTGGGGGGGGCGGGGGGGGGAGGGGGGGGGAGGGGGGTTGGTGACAGCGGGCTGCTTGAATTCAGTGACAAACACAGGCATGAAATAGGCTAATTTTAACCTAACCATAGTCTAGGAGCTTTCATTTAGTGAGCAACAGGACTCCATTAGTGGTTAAATTTTCAATACGCACGCCTCCTTTCGCCTTCCGTGAGTTCTTGTGGTCTTTAAACAATGTCTTCAGAAACCTGCGGTAGCATGTTAAATCTGCTACTACACTTAACCTCACCAGTTTTAGGTAAAGCGATGTCTCTCCCTCTCTTTCTATTTCCTTTCCTTCATTCTTACTTTAGTTTTCCGCCTGCACCAAACAGATCTTAAAGATGTAGAACTAAGAGGTGTTGGACACTAACAGGACGATTTCAGCTCATTAAATAATAATTGCGAATGATTTAGCGTTACTACATCAATTTCATTAGGAATAGCAGTCCCAATTCGCGATTGCTCAATGATAGCTCTGGATGCGCTGCACTCGCCATCTTCAAAATTATTGCTAATTATTGTTATACGCATAAACTGCGATCAGACATAGGCGTCTCCTAATTTGCTGCCTCCAGGTTCAAGTATGTCACACCTGTAAGCCGCATTGTCGAACCAATCGGTATGTGAAACTACGAAGTGCGAAGACATACACAAAAAAATTCTGAGCGCTATCTGTAAGAGGTTTGTAAATAAGGACCACGAGACAGGTCCACACACTCATCTTTGATCCTTGAACACCTTAGTTTTCCTCCGTAATCGAAATAACCACACTCTGCATGAAATAGCTATAGCCAACCGAGAATGCGATTGTATTCAATTCCTGCGTAGTGCAGGATATGTTGGATAAGGCTAGCGATAATACTGATAACTCTTTCCTAATCCGTTATTCCCTCCCACGTCTATGTGCCTTGCGAGGGGATTTGTTCCTGTGTCAAATGCCTCCTAAATTACTCCCTATGATAACAGTAGAATACTCAAGAGCGACGGAGCTCTACCCGCACCTCTCATACGTTTATATGTGTACACATTCCTGCAAGAATTAAATACAGCAGACCGTCAACGCTATGTATCGTGCTTTGTGTTCTTCCACGCTTGAGGCGACAAGTCGCTGAGCTTCCGACGATTTTTTGCAAACTGTCGCGAATCATTATCTCGGCCAGGTATCCTGCACGCGAGCCCTTCAAAGATGCAAATTTGGAGCGCATGGGACGACACTGAAGGGCAAGAGAAAGCGCTACATTATTTGGAACATCAGCAATGCCCATTTAAACTGTTAGTAACATTTCCCACTTTCCGCATCTTGTACTCGCGTCACATGTGCCAGCCTGGCGTTCCCCCTGTGACAGCACAAAGCACTATGACACTTACGTCATAGTGCTTTGTGCTTGCTTTTGTTTTTGCCTGTAATGTTCAAATACCGTTTCATTTGTGTCAATGTTGTTATTGCGAATGCTTTACACATGCTGTATGATACACTGCGGTACTGCTGCCAAGTCATTGTAGGGTGCGTCGACCTCTGTCAAGCCTTTCTTCTGGCTTTTTGTCGATGCACCCAACATCCTCATGACGATGTTGAATAAAGAATTGAATTGAAAAAAAAAAAATTTCTCGAAGCAATCTTGCGCAGCCCCCGAAAGGCAGCTTTGGTGACTCCACCGTGCATCGAAAAAGGAAGTCTGGGATTTTAAGCGCGATAACCACGTTATGATTATGAGACACGCAGTAGTTGGGGGCTCCGAATTAGTTTTCACCACCTGGGGTTCCTTATCGGGCACCCAATGCACGGTGCGGGAGCGTTGTTGCTTTGCAGCCGCCTAGACCGGAATCGAACCCGCGTCCACGAGTTAAGCAGCTCAGCGCCCGTGCATCGTTATCACTGGGCGTAGTGTCTTCGATTATCCCTCTTTCTAATATCACCTTACTTTACGATGTTTCGCTCGGTTTCTCTCTAACCAGTCTATAAGGTTGAGTTTCTTGCGTGCTCTTATGGCTCGTTTAGCCGTCCCCCCTTGAAGTGCCGGGGCCGACAGCGGCTTAGCTGGACTTTACGACATCGTGGCACGCCAAGGTGAGCGCGGGTTTCGCGTCCCCAGCGCGTTGCCATAGACGAGCGGAAAGTGCCGCAAGCAGGCACAAGCATTCTGCAGCACTGCATTAGCGCGCAGAAACGATGACGACGGCTGGATTCGAAGACGCGATGAAAAAGTCTGATGCAACCATGGTTTTCCCGTGGTAGACTATAATACGAGTAATCGATGGACTCGCGTGCAACGTTCGTCCTGGACTCTGTGCTTGGGGAAGAAGGCGAATTTGCAGCCGGAATTTCGCTTACGTGTATAATTTAACGGCTTGCGTGGGTCGTGACAGAAAAAAAAACAGGGAGGAGTTCTGTCTAATGACAGCGTACGTCTTCGCAAGGACCGCTGAGGTAGAATATGGTCGGGAAGCAGTGGGCGAATGATTGCTTATTGGTGGTACTAGGATGTGCTTGTGCACAGGTTCCGCACTAGACTCGGTGTACATGTTCTCCGGCGGTGCTTTTCTTTTGTACGAGCACGAAAAAAAAAAAATCACCGCCCCTTCCAGTTCGCGAACATCCGCATAACACTGTGAAGCTGTGTTAGTTATATCCAGTGTTACATCGTGCAAGTCAAACTTGTCAAATAATCTATATTGTAAATCTTTTGTTTCACCATTCCTTTACCTCATTTGCGTTTTTGCGTGTTTCGCGTGGTGAGCATGCTTTAGGAGTGCCTTTCTTTGCGGTTCTTCCAGTTTTCTTTTTTCTTTTTTTCTTTTTGCGCGTGAGGGCAGGCCCTGCGACGACGAGCCTGTTCACGAGCCAACTCTCGCTGCAGCTTGCGGTAGGCGGCTTCTTCCTCGGGAGTACGCACTACTCGTGGTGTTCCCATATTTGTAGCTGGTATGCAATGTGCGGATCCACTAATCCAAAGCTCTGTATATTTGGCGCAAGGCACACCATTGGAGATGCAGGCGCTGCAATCGTTCTGACGATTGGTTGGAACGGTTTGACGACTGACGTATTTGCGCTTCTTAATGAGGTTACGCACACGCTCGGATGCGAACGACATCAGTGACGGTGTGCCAAGCCGTCAGCCGTTGTCGCTTGCGTTCGATGTCTCGAGTTTGCTCGGTGGCGTAGTTAGCAGTATCCGCTCGGCATTGCCGCTTGCGATTCTTCAAAATTAAATTGCTTCAAAATCAAATCTGTCCGTCACGTTAAGACAATGAATGGCTCATACCCCCTTAAGAAATGGCTCATACCCCGGTAAACGCGGCCTCCCCACTACGACGACAGAAAAGTGAAATTCTACGCTGGAATATGGTGTACGGCAGTAAGTGAACGTGATTGTAAGAGCGAGATTGTTGTTTATAAAGCCTCGACTGACCACTGAAACTGAAATTACCAGCAAACCTTTCACGATGTGACGCAGCACTGCTGTGTCGGCTGTGGGTAGGAGTAGCATTCACTAACTCCTACAACTATCGTATTGGAATGACGGACTTACCGATGTATGCTAAGTGCAAGTGTGAAGAGGCCATCAGTCATCCTCTGTGCCGCTGTTCTCACTTTTATAACCAACATCAGCCTCTCCAGTATGCCTTGAATAGACTGGACGATAGACCATTAACAGAAGCAAAAATCTTGGGAGACTGGCCTCACAGTTCATTACCCCAGAAAGCCATTCGAGCACTTCACTATCTGAAGGCAACAGACTTGAGTGCCCGACTGTAGACATCCTGCACCTTGTGCATGTGGAAGTGCGATATAGACTCATGTTTTCTCTGTATCTCTTTCACTTCCCCTGCCCTCCCCACGTGTAGGGTAGAAACTGGACTCAGTCTGGTTAATCTCCCTGCCTTTCCTTGCTACCTCCCCCCTCTCTCTCTCTACGCTGGAATGACGAGCGGCAAGGGAGTCAGCAGAGGAAGAAGACGACGACGCTCGAGCCATGGCTGATTATGACAGTTTTAGCCAACTTCGACAATGATTGCACAGGGTCTGCATAAACAGCTCCGCTGTAGAAAGTTCACCGACTATTTCGACATTCCTTAACACGAAATTTGAGCGTAGCTCTATACATGTTTTCATTTCCCGATATATTGGCTGGCGAGAATTTGCCTCGTGCTGCAGGTTACAACCACAGCGAAATGTGTAGCGACTGTTTCGCTAATCGAGAGATGGCGAGAGTCTGCGCGTGGGTTATGCATGGGCGCGATTCACAGCAGCCGCCGCTGACAGACCTCGCAGACGGCGGGCGCTACTCTGGCGCCATCTCGTAGCCGCCGTCGCCGCACTGCGCTTTTCTTGTCACGCTTTCGCCATGCCCTCCTCCTCGCGTCTTTCATCCCTACTGTGCTCGGTGTTTACTCTTTAATCCTTCACTGTGCTCGTTCGCTCGGCTAGCCCGACTGCGACGCTCACCACAGGAACGGACGCCTAAGAGCTGCGCTCCGAAAAAGCACCAAACATGTACCTCTGTCTACGTACATGAAACGCGAGGACAAGCAGCTGCCACGTATGCTGGATACGAAAAGAATATGGCAAACTGCGCCCAACCATGTAATATCTGTTTAAATCTGGCAAGCCTCACCTGCTATATTAATGTCTTTGTGTATCTTTCTTTATCAGCTGATTTTAAATAAATATCAGATCATTTTCTTGTGATAACCGGACCATTGTCTTTGCACTGCAGGTGCGGAAATTCCAACCTGAAAATGCCTTGAAGAGAGAAAGAGAAGGGTGAAAGGAAAGGTCGGAACGTTAACCAGACTGAGTCTAGTTTGTCCCCTACACATGAGGAGGGGTATGGCGTAGTGAAATAAATAGAGAGAGAAGACATGCGTCTATATCGCACTTTACCATGCACTAAGCTAAGTGCAGCATGTCTGCGGGCACTCAAGTCTATGGCGTTCCGGTACTGAAGAGACAAAGAGAGAGAGAAGGATATAAGTAAGGCAGGAATGTTAACCAGTCAAGAGTCCGGTTGGTTGCTCTACGCTGGAGGAAGGGAGAAAGGGAAAAGAAAGAAGGGAGAGAGGTAGGGACGTGCACGGATAGTACAAGAGTGAAAGCCGCTTGAACAAAGCAGACGTGCTCCGAAATGACAAAAGTTCCTTCACTGCATTCTTAGCCGATGATCGATGGGGGATGGTGTTCTAGTATTGTCTTCTTCAGGTGCTGAAGAAGCCCTCGTATGGCTTTCTGGGCTGATGAAAGTGCCCTGAAGCATCACAGGTGCCAAATTAGAAACACGTTTGAATATCTGGCGACAATGTGTACCAAAGCCGTTGCAGAAGCTCCTACCTCCGGCTTTCCTGTTATGCCCAGTATATCGCAAACCACTGAACGCTGGGTAAATAGTTCAATGATAAAAATGCGAATTTTCACGAATTGAGACTATATGTTGCTAGTCTATCCTGCAACATTAGACACCTTGGTGAGGAGCTGAAGTGAAATCTTTGCCCTTTCAGTCTGCTCGCGCATGAAATGTATTGCGCCCCTGGACTACCACCATGATACGAAGGACATTCGGTGTAGGTAAACTTTATTTTTCTGGAAGCTTTCAGTTCATGTACCTTAAATCTTTATTGTTTGTGGTTGGAAATTTTTTCCCCGTGCCTAGAACTTCCTTGTCTCTACCCTTATTGTATCAGTCGTCATCTTGAAGGGTTGTATCGTCACTTCTGTCTGTGCACTTTTCTTTCTAAACTTTTATTTTCTTTTCGCAGAGATTTAGAAGAAGCCTCATGGGTATTCTGGACATGAATACCACCACCTACAGCAAGCACAAGCTCTAAACAATCGTTGAAAGGCTGCTATTCACGCATATATTTCTTCATATAGGCAACGTATTGAAATTCAGGCTAGAAAACAGTCCATGCGCTTAGTATCGCACTGCGCATACAGCGCTGCTGTTTTTCTCGAAATAATTTACGATCCAGTTGCTTCGGAAATCTGAACGACGCAAACATTTGGTAGCCATAAAGCTGTACGATCGAGATAATAAATAGTGAGATAAAAAGCAGTGCGACGCAGAATATAAAACTAGCTCTGTGCAGGTCACTGCTTTCAATACTTCAAACAACGTGCCGCCAACGTACCCGGTCGCAGTTCCAAACAATTGCACTTTCAACGCATAGCCACGATGTCTAGCGGGATAACTATTGCCAGAAAACGGCGGCAACGACCCTTCTGTTTAGTTTTGCTGCAATAAAACATAGTTACCGGATAACGACTTGTGCACAGACGCAACTGCCAGCATAAACGGTGGCCCCGCTGTTTCAACCACTGCGAAGCTATAGATTAGCGATGAGGAGAGCGTGAGTTACCGTCACGCATTGCGCAGAAGTGCTATTAAAATAGGTTATCTCCGCAGTTTGAAAATGATGCCTGAAAGCAACCATTGAGGTTTTAAGCATTAAAAGAAATCGAGTTCTCTTCACCGCAAATGCATTATCAGGCTTCTGCGGCCTGCGTGCGCCATGCATAATGGAGTTTAACGTACGCAGCGTTTGGTTACGCTCTATAAATAGCGTTCCCAAACACGTAAGCTTCGGTGGCTCACCGATTCGGATTCAATTGTCCCGATGGCTGCTCTATCGCTGCAGTTCATCGCCATCACATTGCTTATTAAATTTGGGTTCCTATCAACAAAGTGGAAGCGCAAGCTGTGCGCAGCAGCATGGCTAGCGCGTCCAATTTTATTTATTTACAAATACTGCTGTCTCGTAGGGAAGACATAGCAGGAGTGGGTACATACATTAGTAAAAAAATATAACATGGGCAGCATAGAAATAGATAACACAGAAGTATTAAATACAGATCAACCGGTCAAATTGTTGGGCAACTGAACAAGGAACTCGCGATCGTTCGTTGATTTTTTGGCGTCTGAAGACCGTAAAAGACGTTTCAGCCTAGACATGGTACGTATGCTGGCAATGGATGGCACTCGCTTGGAAAAGTTTGGCACAGAAAAGAAAGGTGTGAACTGTGAACGGTTTAGACACAAGATGACACCACATTCGCCTAACATTTTTTTCCTGTTTTGCTTATGCCCGTTCTTCTACAATAAACGAAACTTCACAAAGAAAATTTCACTCTAGAATTAAAATTCAACCAGTCATCTACTTTTCATATGCCCTGCGACGATTCTGTGTGAAGATGTACTTAGGGAAGTGAAGTTAGAAACTGACCACCCTCGTGACTATGAGCGATGGCCCATGGATAATTCATTTTGTAGCTCAGCGTTGCCGTACATACTAAACCCGGGCATCCATGCTTGCATATTATTTTGTTGCCACATTATGCTGCGTGACAACTAAGGAGGACTAAACAATAATAATAAAAATTCAGTGGTGATTTAGCGGTAATTGCGAAAGAAATGGGTTAGAATAACTATCACCTCTTTGAGGTCGCGGATATATGATTTAAAGCGCGTTCATTGGAGTGCAAAATGTTGTTCAGTAGCCCACTCTGCACACGTCACGCCTCTTCGAGGAGCGAGGTGCAACTTGCAGTGGTTCTGGAGCAGGCCAACGTCAGTGGAACAGACCTGCGAAGGATCCCAATCATCTAGTGACCTCTGAATGCAAGCTTATGGATTATTTAGCCAAATTCGGTAGATAGCTGTGCCGGCGCGCGGTTATCTTCTAGCCAAATTAACACTTATTTGAGTGTGCTACGCGATGACAAGCAGTCTGCGCGAAAGCAAATGTAACGGTAAGGCGCCGACAAAATGTCTGACCTAGTCCAGCAGAGCGTAGTCCTAGGCTAGTCCTATAGCTAACCTAGTCCGTAATACTTAAAATTCGTAATTCATAACTCCTTCACAACGACAAAAACATCAGCTGAGAGCGTTCCACATGAGTCAGATCGGAGCTGGTATGACAGTAATAAACCATTCAACACGAGTAAGATACTTTCTCATATTTATTTGCGGCACTTTTCTAATCTTATAGCAGCTGTTGGTTTGTTGAACTGATAGTCTTTCAAAACGGGGTGCATGTGAGTGTACACCTATTTGATCGTGTATAGAATTTTACAGACCTCCTTAAATATTGTACTACACGTTATAAAAACAAATATCACTACGATGCATAGCGGTTTGGCATCGACACAACACAGTTAAATCACGGCACCATTCTTTAATGATTTCTTTCTGGCCCCCTCTCTCCATCTTTTTTTCTATAAAAGGGGACGCGCCGTTAATTTCTTTTATTCCTTTGCTGGATACGTTTTTTCTGGCGCCGCGAGTAAGACTCAGGCCTTTATTGACCTCGATTCTCGCATCACACCGTAATGTGCATGCAGCCGCTTTTGTACTTCGCTTTTGTTATCATATTTAACTTTTTATCGGCAGCCAGTGATGTTGTTTGGGGAGAAAGGACGGTTCTAATTAAGCGTTATCTCTGTGCCTTTCCGGGTTTCAGTGGATCTTCCCGAAGGGTTTCTTTCTTCTTTTTCTTCTTCGTCTTTTTTTTTGTGCCTTGTAAGTAACAGTGCGAGTTGTCTGGCTAAGCTTAACCCACACGCTCGTGTAATAAGCCATTACAAAAAGTGGACGCCTCGCGTTGATTACTCCATTATACTGATACAGGCCTTGTCGACAACGCTGTTCTTCGGTCGGCCCCGACTTACCGCTGTTTATTTTGTATTATCTCTTTCTCCGCCATGTCCACGTATATGCAAGAGCGCTATATACGCGGTCATTTCGAGCAGCTCGCCGTTCGAGGCTGCATAAATTTAGGTATATTACCACCAAAGGCGCTCATATACACACTGGCGATACTTTTCTGCCTCTCTCTCTCAGCGAGATGTTCGCGTCGGATAAAGTCATCACGAATCGCGTCTTACTCTTAATGTCAACTCCGCACACTAGAGCATCAAAATTCATATTACGCCTCACAGAGCGCTTCAGAGCCTCATTCATCGGCTGAGAGTTCACATAGCGTGAACCAGTAGTTTCTTGTTATTTTCCTTGTGTGTGTGTACGTGGGTGCGCGTGCGCGTGTGCGTGCATTTGTGTGTGTGCTGGGGGGGGGAGGGGGGGAGGGGAGATCGTGCATCGCACCTCACGCTGTGCCGCGAGCGCAAGATACACCTGGTGATTGTGAACGCACGCTGTGTCACTGCCGCCGTTATACCCCTCCGCACAGTTAGCAGCAAAGGCCGCACTTGATATAGGAGGGAAGATACAGACGAGGGATAATCTTGGGCGCTGGGACACAAGTTGGGACGCATTTCAAAACAGAAAGGCTCAGCTGTTATGTTTACTCCAGTTGGTACTTGGACATTCCATGACTATTTTTCATCTGGGTTTGATTTCTTATTTATAATTTTTAACTTCAATTATTTTTCTTGCTTTTGTTTATTTTCTCGTATTTTGCATGTCAATTCAGACATTCATCTGAAGATGACACCTTATCTGAAGAAGTAACTTTACTGGATATAGCAAGGCTGGCACCTTCAGCTTTCGTTAGGCTCTTTTTTTTTCTCTCTCTCTTACCTGTTATCAGACCAGGTACACATGGATCTTCAACGGCGTGCTTTCGCTGACAGACAGACTTCCAATATTGCTTAATGATTTTACAATTCAAAAAATAGCACTGATGTCGCAAATTCTGGTATTAGAATCACTAGTGCGCCACTATTGCGCGTCCAATATAGTGTTCACTTCCCTTCTTTGCGCACCAGTCGAAGGCGTTGACGGACTAACCCTCAGCCGACCTGGGCCGCATCTGGCTACGATCCAGCCGACGGCCCTCTGTTCCACCCTCGGTACAGGTTCTGAACAAAACAGCATCATTCGAAAGGGGGGGAGAGGGGGGCGCAGGTATAGCCGAAAAAAAAAAGCGAGGAGGGATCATGGCATGATGTAGTTGAAGATAGAAAAGGTTGGCCCAATACGTGGTCATACCGGGGTAGGCGGGTAGGAGGACATTACAAGCACAAAAATTCAAATGCACAATTGATTAATCAACAAGAAGTCGCTAATAAGTACTTAACTAATTACCTTGTGGCAAATATTGCGGGTTACAAATTCTAGCCGTGGAGTTCCCAAGGCGGATTCACTTGGGACGAATTCTCAGGATGACACCAGTTCCGAGGTATTTATAGCAGAACTTTGTGGAGAAATGCATTGGCGTTCCAATTAGCTTTGTGCTTCAAGGAATCCTGGTATCAAAAAGAAAACGGAGATGTCAGCTTTTGCCCTCAAACAAACCGTGCTTTCGTTCCTACACGACAAACACAAAGAACGCATCCACGTTTACACGGATGGTTCTGTCTGCTCTAATAGCTCAGCTGGAGCAGTGGTTATTCCCGCAGAGTCTGTCACCCTCAAGTTAAAGACGTCTCACGTAACATCATCGACGGCTGCAGAACTCGAAGCTATCCGTGCTGCTTTAGAGTTTATTTGTCACAAATCGTCACAGTCATGGTCCCTCTTATGTGACTCGAAGGCAGCTCTCCAGTGTGTGATGTCCCCTTTCAACCACGGACCAAATATGCAACTAGTGGCAGACATCCGACTACTCCACCATCAAGCAATCAACAAAGGGCACAACGTCATCTACCAGTGGATACCGGGTCATTGCGGAATTGCGGGCAATCATCATGCGGATGATGCCGCCCGATCGGCCCACGATGGTGCCCACGTTGTACCACTACCACTGTCACGAACAGACGCAGCCACAAGTCTTCGCTCCCTCGCCCGCGAGCTTACGCAAAATCTGTGGAACACCAATGAGTTCACGAACGAACGTCTCCACAGATTGGATCCGTGTCTGCAACTCCGCCTACCACCAGGGTTACCACGAGCGGAAGCAACACTTCTGTGCCGCCTGTGGCTCGGCGTGGCATTCACGAACTCCTATTCATTCCGCATTGGAATGGCCGACAGCCCTACTTGCGGCACCTGCGACTGCGAGGAGACGATTGAGCACCTCCTTTGTGACTGTCCCAGCTACAAAGTGCCAAGAACAGTGCTCGTAACCGCGCTCGAAAAATTGGACAATCGCCCCTTTACAGAGGAGAAGGCTCTAGGACACTGGTCCAGACGGGCTTCGGCACTCAAGGCCTTAAGGGCTTTGCTGAAGTATTTAAGGACAAGCGAATTGTGCGATCACCTTTGAGTGTTGTATCGCGTAGTATCGCGGTACCGCGTGAATTTCCTTAATTTTTTTCTCCTTTTTTTTTTCTCCTCTTCTTCTTCTTTCTCCTTTTATTCCCTTTACCCCTTTCCCCAGCACAGGGTAGCCAGCCGGTACTTACACTGGCTAACCTCCCTGTCTTTCCTCCTCTTTGTCTCTCTCTCTCTTGTGCTTCAATGCATGAAACGACGTTTCATTAAGAAAGTAAGTGGAATGAAAGTGCATTTTTACCGCAAGTTTGATGGTGCATATCTCGTAAATGGCGCCGGTCACAGAATTATATTCAAGTGGATATTCCTTGCAGTTTCACCTGCTAGAGTGTTTAAATTGCAATATGTGCCACCAGGCAATATAGTTAAAATCTTAATTAGTGAATTTGTGTTAAAAAGTTGATTACGCATTTCAAACTTTTCTGCATGTGCGCCTCTTCGAGTAGATTAGCTCATGGACTAGCATTGCTCCACATGCCTCAGGCAACGTAAAAAAAAAAAAAGATGTTGAAAGTGTTGGCAGAAGCATCCTGTACAGCGCAGCGCGTCGCGGCGCTGCCAGTCTGTGTAGGGACCTCGGCGAGTTCTGTCGTGCGCTCCGAAAGACGAACCTTCGACTTCGACTTCTGAGTCAGTAGTTGCGCCCGGCTCTTTTGGCCGTCCACGCAAGTATGAGGACGAAGCCGAGGCACGTGATGCGAAGAACGATAGAAGACAACGTGTGAGAGCAGAAATATCAGGTTTCGTAAATCGAATCGTCATCAGGAAGACGTCGCAATGCTTTCGTATTCATCCATATAGGGACTTCGCATTAGCTGTTATTAGGGTTGCTCGATGTCTTCCTCGCCGGGCGAGGAGGACATCGAGGTGCTCTAGCTGTCCTACGGTCGCTCCCGCGTCGTCATTTTTGTGAGCCTCGGCTTATATCTGCTCAAACTTGGTCTTTCGCTCTCGACTGACTTATTCTCCAGAATTCGAGAACGGCAGCCCGCAAAACAAATGTCGCGAAATATAAGGACAACATCGCATGGATTTTATCTTAAATCTTCTCAGGCTAATACATATTAAAAGTGCAAAACAATGTCAGTGCTCAAGTCTGAAAGCGATCTTATTCTACTGGTGTGGCTCTTTACGGGCAGCGCAGTGACACCTGTCTTATGCCAGTGACACCTGTTCGACACCTGTTGTACACGGCGTGTTAAAGCTTTTGAGTGTGCCAGGAATATTGGCGCACCCCCGTAGGTCGCCTCCATCTTAGTCGGACCCGCCTTTAGCTAGAACACCGTCCGAGGAGTTCAAGCGTAGCGTATAAACATTGGATTGGTGTCAGTGCTTCGTACTGTGGGCGAAACTGACATTTTTTTTATCTCGCAGGAAGTTTGCACGAGCCCCCAGAAGTTTATAAATTCAGCTTCCTTGATTTGCCTGTTGCTATCAAGTAAACACCAGCTGGTCGAGTTTACCAATAGTTGAGAAGACTGAACTGCCACGAAGAAAAATGGCTGTAATGGAACCAGATAATCGGACACTTGTCAAAAAAAAAATTTAACTAAGTTGGAACCGGATAAAAAGAGTCGAATCTCCACACAAGTGTAAACGACAAACATAACAGGAGGCCTGCAAAGGCCGGCGGCTACTGATCGAATGCTGTTGGTACGACGGCCAGCACAGACCAACATGGAGGAGAACCTGCAAATAGAAAGCATACGCGAATCGAATTTTCTGTAGAAAGGAGTAAGCGTTCACTTCAAAAGGTAGTTTGTTTGATCTAACGCAGGTGGATTGGATTTCACGAGAGAGCAGTGAAGATCGGTATCTTTACGGGAGAGGGTTCTCTGAAAAGGTGGCAGAAGATTTGAAAAGTTCGGGTGGCTGCGATACATGGGATACGGGTGCTTGCCGACTATCAACATGGTACGCGTCACAGAAAGAACATCGTTTCCAGAAATGCATTCCTCTTCTTCATCATCTTGTTCTTCTCCTTGTTTATTCTTCTTTCTTCTTTTAAATTCCTTTTATTGCATTAGTTTAGCTAGAGAAGCTACGACCGTCTTCCAAAACCAACGATCGTTGATACGCGTCCCCGAGCTGCACATTTCGAGCTTCAGGTACGAACGCATCACAGTAAAGAGCTTCAGCTGCGCAGACGCACCGGCATCTTCCGAGGAACCAACAGTAGCAGCGGTAGTCAAGCCCCGGCGGTACGTGCGCAGTTAACCGGCGTGGTTTCTCCGAAGCCTCTGTTTACTGACCGCCCTGCAGGTGTGCGCAATCCGCACGCATCCCCCATGCAGGTACGGTTTCCTCTCCCGCACGCTCGCTTAGCACGCTCTCGCCGAAACGGAAGAAATGCGGGGCGCGTCGACCACGCTCCCGAGCGGTGTTGGCGCGCGTCGTACGCTCCGCCGCTTGCCTTTGCACGCGCGTCGTCGGCGTGTGCGGGAGGGGCGTGTATCGCGAAGCGTCGTGTGATAATGAAGGCGCCATTAATTCTGCACCCCCCCCCCCCACCTCCCCCTGCTACTGAGCTCGGCGGTCCACAGCCGACACGCACGCGCCAACTAAGACCGGGAGTTGCTTCCTTCGTCGTATCCCGCGGTTTGCTGCGGTTGTGTTCGCGGGACTTCGGGAAAACGGAGCCTTGTCTTGTCTGCTCTCTGCTTTCTCCGTTGTTCGGTGTTCACAACGAAGGCGCACCGCGTCCGCTGGCGGGTATCGCTTATCCCATTGCGTGAGCCTTACGCTATAGGAAAGTTACATTTCTTCGTTTATATCGGTATTTCCTTTCTTTCTTTCTTTTTTTTTTCATCATTTTGTTCCCGCCTCGTTCACCTGGATGTATCCGGTGCTCAGGTGTTCAGTGCTCGTTTCTGAGTTCCAAACCGCGTGCGGCTCTGAAAGGGCCGAGCCCTCCTTGAGTGGAAGCGCACAGCTGGAGAGGTACCGCTTATTCCCGCGTATAGCTGGCCGCGGTATAGAAACAGGCGTTCGATGCTCTGGTAATGTGCGCTCGTTAGGAGGCTTCCTGATTTGTTCTTGGGCGGCTCTGGCACAGATCCAGATACTGTCGTCAGCAGTTCGCTGTTAAGGCTCTTGACGACGAATTGTCACGTTAAGCTTTTGGTTTCAACTCCCAGGCCAAAAATACTGCAGACAAGAAGGGGTAGGAAAAGTACCGAGCACGCAGAAATAAATACGCGAGAATCAAGACATTGTAATTTGGATATTATGCTTATAATATACCTGGTGACTAATGCATCAACATGATCAAGTCTGTGGTCCCATTCCCTCCATAATGAGTTTTCCCTGAGTGATGCCTGAACCTTTTGCGATGTCTACCACCCAAAAGGCGGAAATTATTCGTGTGCACATGTTGATTCTTTACCTGTTTAGAAGCGGTAATGGCGGCAAGCCGCCTTCGGACTTCGTGACCAATGTGTCGCGCCTCAAAACACCGGATTGTTCTCGTTGCATGCATGGGCTGTTCTGCCAGTTCATCTCCGAAAAGTTATGATTGTCGTAAACTTTGTGATATGGGTAACCAACAAAGGTTTAAGAACGATTGTTAAGCAACAAATCAGTAATGCCGTTATAATAAGTCAGCTTTCAGAGTCAATTTAATGGCTTTATTAAATCTTATTAATTGCTGTGTAGCTTTCTTTCCAATTATACCTCGTTATGCACGAAACATTGTACATATTCACAAAATAATTGCCTGTCCGAATAGAAATACAACGCGTATCCCATTTTTGGACAATGAGTCAAGTAAAGATGGTCTTTTTATCGGCATGCTGCTCAGTGTTTGATTTCACACTACAGTGAATTTTTTCAAAAGAAGTTTCATAAAGGCGAGAATACAGAGCTAGCAAACAAAACAATTTCTGCCTTGCACTAGATACGGAATTCGACCTATTTATTACCTACAGCACAGCTGAGCTCATGTAATCATATAACTTCACGTTCGCAGATACGAATAAAACCTACTGCTAGGCTAATCGGTTCATTACGTGGAAACTCACCACGATATCTAAGCGGCTTGGTGTTGTGCTGCTGAGCGAGAGGGAGGTACCAGGTTCGAGTTCGTCCACGGCCGCCTCATTCTGGAGGAGAACGGAACGTAAAAAACGCTCTTGTACCGTGCATTGCGGGCACTTTAAAGAACCGCAGGTAGCGAAAATTATTCCCGAGTCCCCCGAGTACGGCGTACCTCGCAATCAGGTCGTGGTTTTGGCACATAAAACCCCAAACGTTTAATTAAAGTGTTTATACGGAAGGCAAGACGCAGCGCCACACATAAAGGGTGTCGCAGATAACTTTAGCCAAGGTGTTCAACGAAAAAATAATAATAAAAGGTTGAAAAAAAAAGAAGAAACAAACACGGTGCGATAAATGATAAAACCTGCGGTGTTACGTCGTCAGACCACGGACGACTGAATGCTAATTTCGTTCAATATTAAACAGGAATCACTATACGTGTCGGCACTAGTATACAAAAAGTTGTCTTCAGCCCTCGCGTTGTCCATATCGCAGTTACGCAGGGTACTGTTGAGACAACTGAAGGCGGCGCACAAGTCTTCATTTCTATTGCCGTAGAGCACGCTGTGCTTTATGATGGCAATTCAGCTCGAAAAGACATAGACCCTTGCTTTTATGTGAGAAATCTGAAAACGCAATGCCTTACGTTTCCGAAATGATAGGAAGCGCGCGCGAGCCTGGCTGCGGCTTGCCGAACAGGCTAAATGGGCACAATTTCGGCACACCGCGCTCGCTGGCACAACTAGAGCAAAACAGAGGAGTGGCTTCGGCGGGAGAGTGAAGCGGGAGGCTGTTTCTACCCTGATGCCCCGCGCGGTGAAGGTCTTTTGCTCTCGTTTCGCCCTTCGGACCCCCGTTGCTGGCGGCCGGCTGCCGCTCCCCTCCCTTCCACCCCCAATTCGCCCCCTTCTCACTGCCATCGCCGTGCAGCGGCCCAGAGCGTGTGCGTGTGTGTGTGTGCGTGTGTGTGTGCGTGTGGCATCGCGGACCGGGCCCGCTAGATTGCTGGGTGCGGCAGGGGAAAGGCGAGGCGGCCGTCTCGAGGGCGGGCAGCGAAGGCAAGGCGCAGCCTAGACACACACAGCGTGAGTTATGGCAGCTCCGGCATTCCGATCAGGTGCCTCCTTCTGAGAAGAAGGCGAGTAAGCCAAGGCGGCTGGCGCTGTGCCGCTTAAGAAGACGAGCGCGGTCAGACCGCTGCGGTACCACCGCTGCTACTCGGGAACTGTCCGGTATTGAGTGGCTCGCTGGCTGCCGTCCCCGCCCTGCTCGTGAAGGCCTTGGGCGCGTGCATTTATACATATCTACACGCGCGGGCGCAGTGAGGAGAACGAACACGCTGGGTATACACTACATCGCGTAACACCGCAGTGATCTTACCTTTCTTTGATTTATTAGTCATGCTTTTTTTTCTTTATCTTCACCCAAGAGGCGCGTCGCCGCCCGATACGCCGCTCACTGCTCCCCATATCTGATTTCTCGTCGCATGTCTGCCTTTCTCGCCCCCTTGATCTCCTCTCATCCAGCCTGGCGTGGCGTCGTGCTTCTCGCAAGGCCTGCTTCGAGGCTTTTTGGTGCCATGCTTGTTGGTTGGTTTATGTGCTGCGTGTGTTCGCCGGCCCAGATCGATGATGGGGAGAGGGGGCTGCGCGGCGTTAAATGCTGTTGCGCTGCTTGGCGAAGGTGGAGTGAAGATGAGGAAGCCAGGAACAACGTACGCCCAAATGCCAAGCGACCTGCAGCGCTCGCGCGAATGAGAGACAACCGATGCCAAGAAGAGGAAGAAGAGTGATGGCTGCTGGGGCGGCAGTTGTTGCCCCCATCCAGCCCCTGATGATGTGCTGGAACCGGAGGAGGGAAGATTGAAAAAAAAAGGAAAAAGAAAAACTGAGTGGGTGGGGTCGCCGCACCTCGTTTTTTCCTCCCTCTCTCTCTAATGAACGCCAGCTCGATGAATGCTTAGGCCCAGCCGATTAGATGTGGGTATTGCAAATACGCGATTCATAATATCTGTCAGAAGCATCGGAGAGAGATAGGTACGGATGCATTCATTACCATTGGCCCCTTGCTTCCCTGATTTCGCTGTGGTATCTTGAACATTCTCAAGTTTATCTTCGGATGGTACGAACGTTCCGGTGAACATCGTAAGCAGGAGGGGTACACACTATAAGCCCACGTTCGTGATTCTCTAAACTTGCAAGCTATTTTTTCGACGATGTCGGAAGCTTCGCGGCTGTTATTTATGGCGCTTGCCACTTATGAACCCCTTGGGCTTCTCAAAGCCATGTGCCCTATTCTCGGTGGCGCTTCCTCCTACAAGTGGCTATAAACCCATACAATTAAGGCCATATCCTTTCGTTCTAGGTCGTTTGGCGTACGTTGGAATCTATTTTCTTTATAGTACAGCCAATCTTGGCCCAATGACACTCACGTGAGGAATATGTGCGTCTTTGGCTTAAATTTTGCCTTGACTTCCGTTGGTGACAAGAACAATCGGCCGAAAGAGCATCGGGATACTTCGTGTTCTTGCTAAGCGAAACTTTCATACAATGAAAAAACGAAGGAGAGATAATTTTACGATGCAAACAACGTGTGCTATAAGTTGCGCACCACTTGCGAATGCCCAGGAGGTAAACGTTAAATGTGGGCGAATTCGAAGAAGAAGAAAACGCGCAGCGCCATCAATGAATCGTGCTTGAATGAACTCTCCTTAAAACAAAACATTCCTTTCAAAGAAGTACCAAACACCGTGTTTTAGCTTCCGTTGTCTTCCGCATTCGGTTTGCCGAAAACGCAGTAGCGGCACTAGAAAATTTACATTTGGCCCGCGTTCCGCGGAACCCGTGGCAAGTCGGCGATCAATTTGGCGAACGTAATCTTTCCCGTATATACACGCCAACGCGAAAGTATACTGAAACCCCAAGGGGTTATAACAAAAAAAAAGGCAGAAAGTTAACTGAATTGAATAAAATACGAATCTGCAAATCATGTCGGAAGAAAGAAGCGAGGAAGGAAGACCACCGAGACCAAACAAGCAGCTGCTTCTGGCCACCGTTGTCGGCGGGGAAGGGGAAGGGCGGCGTGGCGTGCCTCTGCCAATATTGAATACCGTAACGGATGGCCACAAATCCGCTTTTACGACGCCGCCCGTAAGCGGCCGTAAAATTTGTCCCTAATAAAACACAGCGCCCGGTGAACCCTCCTCGCCTTCGCGCGATGACCGGGGAAGTAAGCGGACTCCCGTTTATATGCACTTCTCAGAGGCATGTTTGCCGAGTGGGCAAGCAGCACGGGAATAACAACCCGCCATGACACCCCGGGGCGCCGGGCTCCCTAGATTATGAACGTTTTTGTTTCGGCTTCCTTCTCTTTTTTCTGTCTTTTATCACTCCCCGCTTCTCCCTCTTGACGCTGCAGACACATTCCGTGTCGCGCCGCTCACCGTACCTCTCGTGTCAGAGCCTGTGCTGCGTATTTCACTGGCGGCTTGCACTGGCGACCCAAAATTGCGGCTGATTCACTTCTCTTGTTCCAGCAGCGTGCGACGGGTCGGCGCCCTCGCCTGAGGTTGTAGTAGAATGAATCAAATGAAGTGCCACCGAGGGCACGCCACCGCAAGGGAATGTAGAAGAAACCGAAAAAAAAAGAAAGAAAGAAATGAAGAAAGAAAATTGGAATGAGGGCGAGAACAGCGCCCGTAAAGCAGCTGCGAGAGGTAGGCCCTTCGATCGCTTTGTTTACGTCTGTTTGAGCCCGCCTAAGTGCCCCCGATGGCGTAAAATGAGCAGGCCACACGACTCGCTTCGTTTTCTTTTTTTCCTTTTTGTCTGCGCGTGCGAAGCTGCTATTTAGCACGCGAAGGCATGATCAAACTTATTAGCAACGGAGGGCGTGGTAAAGTTTGTCGCTAGTACGTTTGCCGAGTGACTTTCCCCGGCTGACTTTGTCACTCCGCCCCGCGCACCTGCACTGTTAGTTCTCCTTGAGCAGCCGAAAGGTGAGGCTCGACTGCTCCAAGTTGAGCAGTGTATAGAGAAATGCGAACCATGAATAAACATTTACCTAATCGCCTTGCTCTAAATATGTAAAAAGTTTCCTTATTTTACTCTATACTACCTGCTGTCATATCTCATTGTCCTTCTTCTACAAAAAAGAACAATAAACAATGAAGAAAACAATGTAATACTGATCAGTTAGAAGATGTCCTTTTATATGCAACGACAATATAAGAGATATGAGATAGAGAAGAAAATGGAAAGGTAGGGAGGGAGGTAAGAAGATAAGAAAGTAGAGAGATAGAGAGACAGCAAGCACAGACACTGAATAACAACCGGTCACTACCACCAGAGGTTAAAACATCACCGTAGCACTGCAAATGCGGGATCGCGAGATCGAATCCCGGCCACGGCGGCCGGATTTCGATGGGGGCGAAATGCGAAAATAGCCGTGTAGTTAGATTTAGACACACGTTAAGGAAACCAGGGTGGATCGAATTTCCGGAGTTCCCCACTATGACACGTAAAACTCTATAGCTTAATTTTACTTTGATGCATTTGGTCGGCATACCTCTAAAACAAAAGGAGCAGAGATAGTTGTTTAAGAGTAGGCGATGACAACTCAGATTTTTCTGATTCCTGATATGGTGAGGAGCACCGAATTTTGAACCAATCCTTGGTCTTCACGGGTGAATTCAACGTGCATCGCCAGCTATGAACCACCAAGATGAACCGCCAGCTATGAACCACCAAGATGAACCGCCAGCTATGAACCACCGACGGCAGCCTAACGTATCGACGGAGCACTTGCTTTGACTTGACTAATTTCCAAGCACTTTGCTGTGTGCACAGACAGTGTTCCCTCTATCCCGCTTTCCTCTTTCTGTTCTCCGTTTCCCGTCCCCCAGTGTAGCGTAGCAAACCGGAGGCTCGTCTGGTTGACCTTTCTGCCTTTCCCTCTCTCTCTCTCTCTCTCTCTCTCCAAGGAAGAGGTGATGGCCGAGTTGCGGGGGCGAAGTGTCATGGAAGGCTAGTGTAATAATTAGAAATCGTATCATTGCAAGGCGGCGGAAACTGGCTCGGGCAAAGTGCCTAATCCGCACTCTCAGCACTCCAACCGCAATGTGCGTTTGTATTGGCCAGTCCAGGGTGATTACAATAGTCGCCGCTGTTGACACGCATTTTGGCAAACCAAGACAAACTCTGAGATCCCGAGCTCGAATAGTCTGCAAAGCAAGAATATTTGTCCTGCAGGTGTTTGTCGGCACGGGCAAACCGTATCTCAAGAAACCCAGAGAGAGTGCCTTGTACGATTCCAATATTGCATGGGCTGAAATTCTTCATGTATTTTCCGCCCAGAAACTTGAATATCTTAGAAATTCCTGTGAGGCGATGTTTCGAGTAGGTCAGGTGCAGGCTCCACAAGATATATTTATCAATGCGTCTGCATGTAGTATAAGCGTAGGATCCTAACAAAATGGTTCCTTGACCTGCTACTCAGCGCATCCTTTCCCGCCGACATGTTGCGACACCTGTATGGCGCGTCCAATGGCCTGTACACGATCTCGAATGAGAAAACATCCGTGTACAACATCATCTCCTGAAAGTGCTTTCTCTGTGCCCACTTTTCCCAGACGCATTTGCCCAATCGTTCTATCAGCGAGGTTCTCCTCCGCGCAGGGTCATATTTACTGCGGCACGCCCAGGGACGATATAACCTGTATATGCAGGGTCTCGATAGTGAAGGAGCTGCGACGACGGGAACCACTGCCCCGGTGAACGATAGAAGGCACTCTGGCACCAGTTGATTCCGCGCGCTGTGGTGGCGCAACACAATGTGATCTGCCCTCTAGGTGGCCCCGCCGCGCACGTAAAAAGCATCCGCCACTCCCATCTCAAGCCACCCCCAAATCCCCAGGACTCTATTTTCGGGCGGGCTATATCTCCAAAAAGAACGCGCTCTCGCGCCTTATTGCCGTCCATCAAAAAAAAAAAGAAATGTATAAGAACACTGCCGTAAGAAAATACAGGGGGAAGAAGAAAGAAAGAAAGAAAGAAAGAAAGAAAGAAAGAAAGAAAGAAAGAAAGAAAGAAAGAAAGAAAGAAAGAAAGAAAGAAAGAAAGAAAGAAAGAAAGGACATCCGTAAGGAGTTGGAAGGGGGAGGAATGAACTCAAACGAGCGTCGTCACTCCCGCGGGCTTCTAGTCTCGGCATGGAACAATAGCAGAGACGAGCTGAAACGCAAAATAAGAACAAGAAACAAACGGAAGAGCAGGCAGCCGAGCAAGAAGCGCATTTATGTTGAAGAGGAGGGGGGGGGGGAGGAAGTGGGTAGGGAAGACTACTCCACTCGGCGTCGCCAGTACCGTAATCGCGCGAGGAGGGTCACTGCAGCGCTCAGTGTGCGTGGACCGTCCGCCGCCTCCGTTCCTACACGTAGCTGAGTTCTGAAAACATAAACTGCGTTCATTTATCTGAAACGTGGCCTGCCTTCGCAAGGAGACGAATTCTCGGAAGCCCGTACATCGAGCAGTTTCGTTTGTTGCTCGTTCGCTTTCTCCAACAAAAAATGGCGCAATGGTACAAAAGGCAAACAAACAAATGAAAAAAAAACATACGTACAAACAAACAAGCAGGGTCCTGTTTATCAACGCCAAAAGTAAAGATGGCGACAGGAGAATGTAATAGTTCGCAGAACCCCCGGATAGACATATCCGCGTGCGAAGAAAATAGCAAATCGACTGACGACAGTAGGAGAGCAAGGAAAGGAAAGCAATGCATAAAATGATAAAGGAAAACAGACAGGGAACGAATCAAGTCGCCATTGTGAACGACCATAACGAGCGACGTCCGAAAGAGTGCCGCCAAGATGGGGCCGGAGAGTGAGAGAGATGCCGAGAAAAACTTGTGGAGGGAGGTTGGGGGGCGGGGGTGGCCTGAGGAACGATGGTGCCAGCAACCGACACAGAGGAAAATCAAAACAAACCTGGGACGGAAAGCAACCGAAACATACAACGAAGTGAAAACGAAAAGAAACAAATGCAGGAACTTGCAGCTGGAGAGCGAGGCTGACAGCAGCTAGAGAGCGCGCGAGCGAAAGAAAGAGAGAGAGCGCGCAGCGAAGGCTTCGCCTCGAAGCTGGCCAGCAAAGCGGGCTACGAACGCGGGAGGAAGCCGGCCGGGCGCGCTTTGATGAGTGTCCGGCGCCTTTTTCTTGAGCCGCGGGGCGCTGCTGCTCGCTGCAATGCGGTGGCTGCACCGGCATCTCCTTCCTGCGCTCGCAGTAGTACCACTCCTGTGTCTCGAGCTACAGGGACCGCCGCTGCCGTCCCTAGCTCACTTGGCCCTTACCAGGCCGCCGTATAGTTGCAGAAACACAGACCGCGCGCCGAGTTTGTATTTTATTTCGTTCCCTCTCATTCCTTTCTTTTATATTACGCTGTAGGGAGTGGCCTCGGCGAGCTATATACAATGCCTCTCGTTTCGCGCTGTTGCAGCGAAGCCCTCCGGCGCACCTCGTCTCCCGCGAGCGCGGCGTTACGTACAGAGAGTGGTGCCTCTGCAGAATTATGGCGTAGCAAATTTCCGCGGCCGTGGCAGGTGGCTGGCTGGCTGGCTGTCTGGCGGGGATTGAGGAGAGAGAGAGGTTCGTTGGACGAAGTGGTTCGAACGAGAGAGAAAGAGGCTGTTACGGCACTCCGAGTTCTGTGCGAATCCAGCGCTCCACCTCGAGTCCTTGTCTCACCTTGCGTGCCGGCATCGCGGAGAAAATTCGTTGCTGGTTGTATAGAGCGACGGAACTACCCGCCTCTTGTACTCGGCGGTGTTGCCGAGTGAAAAAAAAGAGGAAGTAAGCTCAAGGCAACGCGCTGTGGGAGCGAGCGAAACGAATACGCTAGAGGCGGCGCAAGAGTTGCTACGCCCGCGCCAGGCTCTACTATAATACAGTAAACCGTGAACGAAGCCATGGTACCGTGGTAGGCATAATACTCTGCACACATGCGGCTCTCGTGTGAGCCCTGCCAGATTTCCGTTGTTTCTTGAGTTACGGCTGTAATGAGGACGATCCCCGCGGATCTGCTTGCCGGTTGGAAGAGTCATCACAAGTGCGCGAGGCCTTGATTTATTTGTCGTTAGCACACCGTTTTTCTCGGAGCTTCGCGCGAAGCTTCGTGCCTGCAAGTTGCTAGACACTGGGCTTTAACATACGCAGCGTATATACAGGAAGAGAGAAAAGGAACAAGACGAAAGAGGAATTGCTGCACTATCAAGTGCTGGGCTCGTGCTCAGGGCGCATTGGGGAACTGCTCGTTGTAGAAGTGCCAGGCATGGATATATTTTCTTCCCAGGGTCGTGCAATTGACGAGGTAACGTTCCTACTCCAGGGACAAACTACACTGCGATTTGCAAAAAGGAGTAGCGTTGGGTGTTGCCTGTTTAGGCAGGCAATAATCGCTAATTTGATTTCTTGCAGTGTATTTACTTTTTCTCTACTTTAATACGCTCCTACGAATGCTATCTATCTATCTATCTATCTATCTATCTATCTATCTATCTATCTATCTATCTATCTATCTATCTATCTATCTATCTATCTATCTATCTATCTATCTATCTATCTATCTATCTATCTATCTATCTATCTATCTATCTATCTATCTATCTATCTATCTATCTATCTATCTATCTATCTATCTATCTATCTATCTATCTATCTATCTATCTATCTATCTATCTATCTATCTATCTATCTATCTATCTATCTATCTATCTATCTATCTATCTATCTATCTATCTATCTATCTATCTATCTATCTATCTATCTATCTATCTATCTATCTATCTATCTATCTATCTATCTATCTATCTATCTATCTATCTATCTATCTATCTATCTATCTATCTATCTATCTATCTATCTATCTATCTATCTATCTATCTATCTATCTATCTATCTATCTATCTATCTATCTATCTATCTATTGGGTGTGTGACGATAGGTATGGGCCACTCTCCAATGACCCTCTTTCACGCCAACTTAGGTCACCGGGCATGTGCCACTGGATATGTGCCACTCATAAATAGACCACGTGGACGCCAACTTAGGTAAACAAGAACAACAACAAAAGAAATGGGCAGAAATCATCGAAGGGTATTGTCAATCTAAGCGATAGCCTAGCGCTTCTGGAAAGCCAGTCCCTTTACTAAGAGAATGATGCACTTGACCGCGCATACCTGCTGTAATGAGGATGTTTAGGTAGCGTTTGTTGTTTCATCGTGTAATTCTGTAGATAACAGAGCCGCTAGCCAGCACATCTGTAGAAATAGTGGTGGACAGCACGTGCGCCTCAAAGAGCAATAATCGTCGGCATTTGGCCCCGCAACTGGGTTGCGCGAGAGCCCACGCGCCCTTTGCATCGGCGCCTCTGTATCGGCTGTATACAAACCTTGACAAAAACGCATATTATAAAATCGAAAACCACGCGTTTCTGGAGATGGAAAGTGAACAAGCGGTGATCGTTTTGCTACGCTCCGCCTTTTATCTATTGAACGTGTGCGAACACAGACAAAGAGAAGACAAAAATTATTCGCCTTTTCGACACGGTCCATCAACTCATCGCTATATGTAAACACAGAAAACTACTCGCCGAAGGACTTAACACCAACTCGCAATTGTCGTTATGAAACTGAGCCTCTTAAGAACAAGAGAGAGAGGGCGAGATACAGAGAGAAGGAAAGACATCTTTATACCCGGAAAATGGGAGAACTGGAAGCATCGCTGTTATTTCGGAAAGGGGCAAAGAAATGAAACAACAGTGTCTTCGCTGTTGCGCGTCGGATCCGTTGCCAGGGGCAACGAGCGGAGGCCCTAAGCCCAGGCCTTCGCCACTTCTCAGCAGTAGCGAAAGATGAGCGGCCAACCATCTCTAGACGACACAAGTGTACCGAAGCCCGTGGAAGCGGCAGGCCTGAACGAAAGGGCCATCAGCGACAGTCAGATTGCTCTCGACGCCTCTATGATCCGGACAGCGCTTCCATGGGAGAACGCGAGTGAAGAGGCACTGGGCTCAAAGCAAGAGGCTCCAAGGAGTGGAACACAACCGATTCCTCTTGTCCCGTCAGCGACATACAATTTGCAAGCACATGGATGTGTTTGTACGCGCACAATCGTGGTCGTGCGTGATATCGTACGGAAACGTTAGAATAGTTCAGTGGTTTGCAATGTTCCTTACACTTATTTACTCAAGTCCAACGCACCCTCAGTGAACGCGCAGCCTATTTTTCAGGGGAAAGCATGGAAATTGCAATGCCCTCGATTGTAACGCGCACACCAAGTTTTATGCCCAAAAAATCTGCTTTTACAGCTGCAGCGACGTTTGGATTGGATTAGATGGCAGCAATGTTTTGCTGGCATGACGAAATTCTGGTGCCCGCACTGCGAAAGAGCACAGCCTTCGAGATAGGATTTGGGTGTCCCCAACTGAAGTTTTGGTTTCGCACTCGATTATAACGTGGTTGTAATGTCCTGAGAGAAAAAAATCGCACTTTCGTCCGAAAGACGAAGAAGCATTATTTGGTAACGGTAGCAAATTATCACCCAACTACTCGAAATAAGGCTCACAGTTTTATGGGTCACATAAGCTGCAGTAAACATTCGCTTACTAATTAAATTAACAAGCATGGCGTCACGCACGCACAGGAAAACATGAATACATCTCACTTGTGACAGGCATCACTAGCGCCTGCCTGCCTGGTGTCCTTCTTAGGAGACAATGGCGAGCCCGCGTTCTGATTGCTCTTTGTAGTGTTTACATGTTTTTACATTATTATTAATATTATGAATTAACTAATTCACAAATTTCTTTAACTGCTATTGCTGTTCACGTTCACATGAGCTCAGCAGGCATCTCAGCTTTGTATAATATACAATTTGTTACCTTTAAATGGACACTAAATATGAGTATTGTGTTGAGCTGTATTGATACGCCGTGCTAATGTAATTGCGAAGCGGCCACTCTTATCGCGAGAGGACACCTGTCAAGCCAGAAGAGAAGCAAAGATAAAAGACGGGTGGCGACGCCACCTTAAAGTTCTCTCACTAGGTCGCCGTGACGTCACGAAGTTTGCCAGCGGGTCTATTTGCCCGTCTACCGTCAAAGAAAAACTTAACTATGCGGCATTATAAAGCAACCGGAGTATAGACGCCATTCTGGCAAGTTTTGAGAATAGTTCCCGAGCCCAACGGCCCAGATAGAGACAACGCCAAGAAAATTGTGACCTCACAGTGATGTGCCAGTGCAGACGTTTTGGTGCGAAATTCAAGATGGTTTATTTTGGCCATCATGGACACCCCTACTAGTTGATCAGTACTGTTCCACTAGCGGTCCGCCATTTTCCGTCAAATTAACGAAACTATAGTTGCGAAGGAGAACTGTTTTACTTTTTAATGTATATTTATTGCAGCTTTACAACTTGATGGAAGATCGGCGCAGTGAACAAGATACACGCGGCGGGAAAAAGAAACTCGACCTTATACGATTGTTCTTCTCCAGTGCACAGCAAACTCTAAGTGGCGTACGTAATTTTACATGAAGATGTTACCTCCCTTCTTATCACTCGTCCAGTGCAATGTGTTACTTTAAGAATTGCAATACTATACACGTGGCCTTGGGCGCATAGCTTGGTGAAAGATGGATGCAAAACTTTACTGAAGGTCCCGAGGTATGTGACTCAGCGCACTGCGGGCCACTCCCGCGTTGGGACAGTCAGGCCATGCCCGACCGCCGCATCGTGGGCCCTCTGGACAGCCCATAGTTGCGCCCCGGCATCGCGTCTCTTGATAGCGGAGAGCCACTTGTCCTCATTGATTTGTTCTGTGCCTCGTAACGAGGGGCAACCCCAGAGCATATGGTCTAGGCTAGCGAAGTCATTACAGTGCCTGCAAGAACTAGTGGCATAAGGGTCGGGATAAAGCTTGTGGAATAAAGCCAGGCCGGGATACGAACTTGTTTGCAATAATCTGAGGGTCAATGCCTGCGCTCTATTTAACTTCTTGTGTGGAAGGGGAAAATCTCTCCTGCCGAGATAAAAGCGCTGCGTAATTTCATCGTATGTGGCCAGTTGATCTCTGTTCTCCACCACTGCGGGCCAGCGTTGGAGTTCTCCATGGTCGCGGAAAGCGAGACCTAGCGCCTTGGAGTGGGCCAGCTCGTTGAGGTTTGTGCGGCCTCCCATGATGGATCCCATGTGAACGGCGAACCACGTGAGAGTGTGGGTGGCGATGCTTTTGCCATCGAGGATGCTACGGGGTTTCTTACACATGGCGCCAACGCTGAAGGCGCGGATGGCTGCCCTGGAGTCGCTAAAGATATTGGCATGTTCGTCGTCCTGGAGCGCCAAGGCAATGGCCACTTGCTCTGCCGCACGCGACGACGTGCTTCGTACCGAAGCGGCGTTAACAGTCGAACCCCTGTGGTTGATCGACACTACCGTGAAATTCTTGCTGTTGCCATACTGGGCCACGTCAACGAAGCAGCTGCCGCCAGGGAGTTCTGTCGTGCGGCGTAGGAGCGCCACCGCCTTGGCCTTCCTTCTTTCAACGTTGCGCTGGGGATGCATATTGCGCGGGGCGGGCGATTTGATGATGTTGTCTTCCTGCTCTTTCGGAAGGCCCTGGTAGGCGTCTCCGACAGTGACCGGGGGGGGGGGGGGTCGCCCATCTCTGTTAGGAGTCGTCTGCTCGCCCTGGTTGCGGAGAGTCTGAGAATCTGTGCCCTTTCTTGTACTTCTACAATTTTTTCCAGAGTATTATGAATACCCAACTGCAGGAGTCAGTCGGTGCGTGTGTAGTTTGGTGATGCAAGATGCTGCACCTCTTTTGGTGCGGAACCAGCGTCGCCAAGGTATGTTGTAAAAAAAAGAAAAAAATGAGTTTTAAGGTTTCTGGACAGGTCAGATGAAAGTGAACAAAAAGAGCACCTCTCTACAACGAGTTTCACAGGTTTCCCAGAGAGAAGAAAAAAAATTCTTCATACCTAGAAGTACGCAAATTTTTTACAGGTACTGGAGGACGCCTGTGCATTAAATGTATGTAAAGCCGTGAGAACAGATGAGCACAGGCTTATCGCCAGTACAATTAGCAATGCGTTATTATACGCTGTAGGTGTACACAGAAGCCGATTATTTAGTCGCATGACTAGATATAAGAACGTTTCCGTAATGATAGGCTAGAAAAGCAGGCAAAGCCTAGTTGTAAAGAAATATCGACACAGGTGCCCAAATGGCTGTAGTAATTAGGAAATATTGGCAGTATTGAGAGAGTGATCTGCAATTTAACTGTTAGTATACTCCTTAATAGCAACATCATCCGCGATATAACACCTCGAGTTAGGACACGTAATTGGCTCATGGACGAGAGATGGAAGTGCGTCCCACGCAACGAAGATACCTTTAACATTCTTCAGAGAACATGGCTTCAGTGAGATACATTAGTATGTGTGTGTATACGTTGCGTACTGGGGTGTGTCTTGCGTATTCTGTGCGTACTGTGATGTGCGCCATGCGCATCACTTCATTTCCCATCATTCTCAGCTAAAGCAGCATGTGAGCAAGGAAACCTCTCCAGGATTCATTAAAAATTCTCTCTCTCTCTCTCTCTCAACTTGTTTCTTCCAGGCTTAAAATTTGAACGGCGACCGATAAGGCGTTACGCAATGAATTAGGATTATTTTCTTGTGAGCTCCAAATGGGTTAGACGAGTGCGACACGACTGGACTTAAACTACATCTGACAAGTCATTTGCCATCGACCTTTATATTAGTTAAGGAATCCTGCGCAAGCTACAGGATTCTCTCGCGGATAGGAAGGTCGAAGGCTCCTCTAGATATTTCTATGCTCACCGCGTCGTCTGCTCACCGCTTCAGTAATTGGCATTACATGACGGGCAAGGTCCCAACAGGTCACGTGTCGCCGTAACCTGTCATGTACCAAGCAGCAGTAAAACTCCAATCTTGACAATAATCAGGCCATCACGCCCGCAACTATATTACGCTGCGGAACGATATTACCTGTGTACGCCTCCTAGGTTTCGGCAGTGCTACAAACGAGTGGCGAGATCGAGTATACGGGCGATTATTTCCCTGGAAGCTGATTATTTGAACAGCTGTTTCATCGGCTTATTGAATGGGACATGGTATGACGTTCGCTGACCTTGAGGCACGTACTTTCAGCCAGTTAGCGGCCTGCAAGGAGGAAAAATGTTTGCCCCTAATGAACCGAACAAGCCAGCCGGGAAGGCCTGGTAACCAATCTATGTTCGAGAGAGGAGGCGAATACGCAAGAAAACTAACACGTAGCTAGCATACAGAGCCACCAAACGTTAGGCTTCCTTGATTATAGGCGCGTGGCAGAAGTTTGCTCACGTGCACTAAGTGAATGTTTGTTTAATCGACTCGTCAGGAACTAGAGTTGGTGCTGGTTTTCGCATCAGAGTTTGTCTGCGACGGGAAGCAGAACGAGAGAGAGAGAGAGAGAGAAAGCAGGCACAGGTGAAGAAAGTTACGCCATGAAGCAACGAAGGGCTAAATTCGTTTTCTCGTTTAGGAAGCAAAATAATCCTAGCGACACCAAACTCAAAAGACCTGCCAGGAAAACCCGCTAAATGCACTCTAAGTTACACCATTCGGGAAGCAGAATAAATTCGCGCAAGATAAACAGACCTTCGGTAGGGACGAAAAAGGCCAACTGCGACGGTATAGGCAGCAAAAAAGGGAGAATGATGACTGGAAGCAAGCAAGGCTGGCGCAGTTTACAGGGCAGATAAGGAACAAATTTGGGACTAATTGCGAAGATGTCACAAATAAAGTTTGTCGTAGCAGCCTCTCTCTCCCGAGAAGATTGGCTAGCAGAGGCTGTGCGAGCGATACATGATTTAGCGAGGGTGAAAAACCGCACATGTTAATCGCGCATCATAAAAGGAGGATGCCTTAATCAAACATGCTATCCTGTTCATGCTGATGTCTCCTTTTAGTGGCCGGCGCGTTGACGAGCGATTTAGGATAGAAAAGAAAAATGAGTGGACGAGTGAACGGTTCGACTGCCGAAGAAGCAAGCTTAGCAACAGCTGGGCGGTTTGAGTATCAAACACACACAAGAAATGTTTTCTTGTTTCCGAATTTTCGCTGTCCCGCGTTATCCTCACTGTGTGCGCCATGCTATCGGATTTCACCGTCACCAGAGCTGCGCCTCTCACTGGATAGGCTAGCTGAAAGCAGCGCGGCCGTCATTGAGCAGGTTGTTTTCGCTAGAACATGATATCGGTTGCGATGCCCATTGTTTGCGTACCTATTGTACAACAAGGTTCGTCCTTTCAGACGTGAGCACATCCCAAATGGTTTGCCTTGTGCAGCCTTCCTCGGTGTTTCGTTACAAAGCTTAGTTCCTTCACTGTTACACGGGAGTCACATGCAATACCTTGACTATTCAAATTTGTTTGCATCCCCCATGTATCATTAACAGAGAGTGGAACAGAAGGATGCTCTCGTTATATTTCTTGAAGAGATCGTGAAGTGAGAGGCACTTCACTTTGGGGTATAGAGTGAATATGTTCTAGTTTCGTTCAACCGTGCTGATTTGGGCCATAATTTTCAGCTGATCGCCGGTAAGTCGTGTTGTGGAGAGCATGTAGCCTGTGGACTCGTGTTGCATAATAGCCACGCTCATGTAATAGCTACGGTATCGCGATGTCTTCACGTTATTCACGTTCCCATTATGACCGTGTATAAGCTGTACCTTAATTTGAAGATATGAAATAATCCGTTTGCCAGAAAGCCACCAAGCCGTGTTTTGTAGCGTGCAGCCACATAGGCTCACGTCGGTATCTTATGTGTATGCCTTCCCGCGTCATCTTTCTCAGCCCATTAGAATGTGTGTGCTTTCTTCTTACAGTAAAGCCATACATGTCAAAAGGTCGCTCCCCAGACACCGTTACACTTGATTTATCCACCCCAAAGGCCGCAATGTCGGGCAATAGTTATGCTTTATGCAGCTCACAAGCTAAGCGGTAATGCTAACGCTGAATCAGGTGGATGCACAGTGCAAGACTTCTACGCTGCGATGTCACGAAGGTGACTTACGATGCTTGTCGAGGGAAGGAGGACAATGCCAGGTGTAACGCACAGAGAAGCATGACACATATCTAGACATATACACCTAACGATTCTCTACCTGCTGTGTCACAATGGCATATGCCCATTAGGCAGGACTGATAAAGGATGGTTACACACTGTTAGGATTGGGGGCTCAATCCCATCGCTCGTAATCAGTTGTCAAGATTGGAGTCGGGCATGAATAAGAAGGTAGCTGGCCCATGCCATCGTCAAACTTATCCACGCTGAGGTCGTTGTTGAAGGGAAGGACGGCTTCTCATCGAGAACGAGGAATATGGGTTTATTTACAGTATCTACATAAGGACGTAGCAGTTCACCAGTCTAGCATGGCTGCGAGAGAAAGTACACTGAGCCGCCGCACAGCAGCGGTTTATAAACACTCGGTCCTCCTTCGATCCCAAGGTGAGGGAAACGGCTGACCAGTCATCGTAAACGAGTCGCCTCTCTGCGGGACGGCTTACACACACACAGACTCACACACACACTTCCGTGCGCGAGGTTCACGGTCCCCAACCGAGGTCAGACGGACTTCGTAGAATTCGGGGCTTGTGTCAGGAAATGTGCCTTTTATTCCCCGAGCTGACCCCCGCAGCGCGGCCGGGTGCCCATTGTCCTGCGTCTCAGACGGCGCGTGGGAAGGGGTCCCGAACCACGTTCCCTCGGGGACTTCCTCGTTCACAGCAGACCAGGTTGGCGGTGGCGGGTTCAGGCACAAAGCCTGCTTCGTCGCACTCATCTTGGCTCCAGCGACGGAGAGTTGAGGACGCGCGTATTGTTCTTCACACACAGTCGACTTAGTGACGCCGTGGCTAGAGGTTTGCGGTGGCGTTCCAGGAAAGTTGCCGCCGCTGTCGCAGCCGGCTGGCAAAACTTGCACTTCACCTGGCCGTTCTTAACAACACCCAGTGAAACATACTGAATGGCTACATAAAAGCTCCGGTAAATCAGATAATGCGTTGAATATATAGTCGTATTCCAGTAAGCGATAGGTTGTTTTTTAGAGATGCTGATGAGCTGACCTTATGTGTTCAAATTTTCAGAAACTTATTTTTTCATTATTCTGAACAAGGGTGGGTACTGGCTCCTGTTCGATCAGCTTACATGAGTTATATAAGCCCGCTTGCTGGCAGTATATGAATTCAGCGCACGCATAACCAGAGTATATATATCCACAAACGTACCCCCCGACACAACACAACCGACCGACACAACAGCAGACAGCAGCAGCAGTCACGCCAAACCTGGGAAGGTGGGCAAATAAACTTCGTTTTATGAACAAAAGGTAAGTATAGCTCATGTCGGCATCAGATTGGCAGAAACGTCAACCATATGTGTCATCTGTGGCACGTGGAAAACGTTAGCCTATTTCGTTCACCGAACGGACAGCAAACTGGCGAAAAAGCACGCGGAGATTTCAGTAAGAAAAAAAAAAACAGGCGCAACTGGACCGAAGTTGCGAACTTTGTCGATAGGAGTCGAACTTCCTTTGTTGTGCAAACCTTCTCGTTCATGCTCCAAAGTGTTCTTTCCATGCAGTTTGCCTGATTGCAGGAAGGCAAACACTTTGAGCTACCGAAAGTGCGGGTACGATGTCCTACGATAGTAACTGGGGCGCCTTCGCTCAGGTTTCGATGTTATTGACAAAACATTCAGGCATGGAAGCGAGTGAGTGGTCTTGGAGAAAATAAAAATAAAGTGCATGCACCACTTGAATAAACACTCAGCAGGGAATGGAACGAACTGACTACCTCCTAGACGATACCAAGTCATGCGAGTGATGCGGTCAACATGGAGAAAGGAATGTGTGCAATCGTAGACATTCGACGTATGAGCACAAATATGTTCTAGGAGAAAAAGGGGCTTCGTGATAGTCGATGAGCAAAGAAGGCTGTGTGAACAACATGAAAATGCTTTGTTGCCGTAGGATATTGACACTAAGTGCACACTTTGCAGCAGTTTCCCTGTTCATCTCCGTATGCATTGAGGCCGAACCAGGTCATTCAGGATCCTACACAGGCAAAACCTGCAGAGACGATGTATTTTCAATAACGCCCACTGAGGGGCGTGTAAAAATAAAAATAAAAGAAACAAGCAAAGGATGGAGAGCGAATGCTTGGAGAGGCCGCGTCGAAAGTCTACAAAGGATACACGGAGAAAAGCAAAAGCGTACTATAAAGCAACATGGGTTTTTGGTTATTTAAAGAAGATCGCGACAATTCAGACGCGCAGTGGATATTACTCCTTGAAAATCTCGTAACTTAGCGTAACTTACAACGAACTGGGAAGGAAACAAGACACGAAAGACACGTGAGAAGCAACAGGCCAGAACGGGGCGCTAAACTTTCGACTGGTATATTTCGTGAAATCTGTGGCCGCTTTTATACAAAATGAAAAAAAAGAAACAGGAAATAAACAAAGACGCAGTTCATGGCATACAAGTGCCAATTGTTTCTTGGTCGACCCATACGTATAGAATAAGTTGCCTTTGATGTTTTGTTATTCTTTCACTCAGTGTAAAGGCTGTCACAGTAGTCACGAAATAAACCAAATGGAATGTTAGCGGCCTTTTGTGTACTGTTTTCTTTTGCTCTTGTGTTTTTCTTGTTTGTCTTGCTTCCTTTCCTTATTCTGAGTTGCGTTAATTTGCGATAACATCACGGCATACCAACTCGCCTGAAGCTCCACCCTTGTGATATTACACCACTAATATGAGGCTCTTGATGACGGGGAGCAACGTAGCGTATCTCTTAGTGAAAACACTGCCTGTACACCAAATTGCAAAAAAATTATTGTAAATGCAATATTATGCTTTAGAGAAATTCCATTCTTGCAGCGTCAAATCACTTTTGTTTGGAAAGCAAGCAAAAACGAAATAAAACAGAGCGTACGATAGCATATCACCCACGCGTATTGTTAGGTGTACGCTAACTTCCTGGGCTATTTGTACGCAGCCAAGTCATCATTATTTCTTCAACAAAACTTTTAATTTCTTTAGTTAAATTGCCGAAGAGATAAGGCACGAGAACAAATTTCTCTAGTGATAACTTATTCTCCATGCCAGTTCGAGGGGACGAAGCGGCTTTAATATACCCGTTACTAAAACGCACTTTTACTTTTAATGAACTATATCCCGATGTTATATTTAACCTGTGTCATCCACATACAGTATGCCCATCCGCTCAAGAAGCCAGGGAGTATAATGACGTGAAATTCTGATGCAAATCGCATACGTTCACCTTTAATGTCGGAAGGAATGGTTACCACGAGCAGTTGGGTGCTCCTAAAGCCTACTGAAGGCATTCTACTGAGATGAACTCCTCTTGTTCGGGTCACGGAGCTTTGTCGACGCTTTAGCTTGTGTGAAATGCTTAGTGACATATTCGATGTTACGTATACGTACGTCAAGAAAGTTCTTATATGCGTTGCATACTGTCTTCACAGCAATACATTTTCGTTATGCGGTGAAACACACAAAGATCTTTGCGGTGAAACGAAGTCAAATTTTTCGCAAGTGATACATGTAAACAACGTGTCATTGGTTAGTATTCTCTGGCGGCGTATCCATGGCCCCAATGGGGCAAGCGAGACACCAAGGCTGGAACGACGACTGCCCTTGTTGGTGTTTTGGTACGCCCGCTGCCCCTTGGGCGCTCTGAAGGTCCTGCACCACTCGCTTTATCATAACCTTAGTTGCCTCCTGCGACCTTCGTTCGCTAGTGGTATTTTTATTTTCGCATGCTAGATAATCTCACTGCAGTACACCACTGTATTGCGGTGAAGTTTACTTATACCCTTACTCCTATGTTTTTGCTTTGTTCTAAGGAAGTGTGTGCATTTGTTGCGATCGTGAAAGGATTTAATGCCCTTTGCCGGGCGAGCAATGAATTAGTCATGTGTTATCTAACAAGCCTATAGCCAAACCTCTTCCTCATCCTAGCTGAAGGCAGCTTAATCCCTAACCACCTCGGTAGCTTCGTGGCTATGGCATTGCGCTGCTGAGCTCAAGGTGGCGGGCTTGATCCAGGTAACGGCGGCCACATTCAGATGAGAGCAAAATGCAAAAAAAAAACGCTCACTCTACTTAAATATAGGTGCCCGCTAAAGAACTCTATGCGGTCAAATTTAATCTGGAGTCTCCCACTAGGGCGTGCCTCATATCCTATCGCAGTTTGAGTGCGTAAAAGCACAGAGTATAACTGTAATTGAAGAACACGCTTCAAAAAATGATCCTTGGTCATTTCTACGACCACTAGTTGCTTGAGAAACGTAGCCTGACGTATTTCTGTAGTTGTCCATGAGCATCTGACGACAAACTTTTTTTTTTCAATAATCGCAGTGACTGGTTAAGTCGAGAGATGGCACGGCGACCAACTTTCTTGAATGAAGGTGAATTTTCGAGTGGAGAAACGTGCTAGAATACGAGGGTCAGTCATGTTAGAAAGTCCAGATGATATTGGAGAGGCGCTCGTACTTGCTGGCAAGGGTAGGGCCACAAACCTCTGCGTACCGCATTGCCTTGCGTTAGGTTCGGTTATGGTCATCTTGGGGTCACGTTCTTTTGAAGGAGAGGATGATTGTGCTATAAGCCCACTGACACTGTTTCGTAGCATCATTTACAAGTCCGCTGTGTCATACGCGACTCGTACAAAGGCGCAACCTACGATACAAACTAATTAGTACGTTCTTGTAAACATGGTTTCTTAAAAAAATGACGCTACTGCGCAGCGTTATTGCCTCGTGACGCTGTCACAAAAAGCTAAAAGAACAAGAAAACAAAAGGTAACACGAAATAAATTGTAGCTAACAAATATATGGAATATTGAGGAAGGGAGTACAAAGGAATGAGATAGCACCATCAGCTGTGTACCGAGATTTTCAGTCCAATATTAATAATTGACATCAAAGGAGTACTGACACACAAATTTTCGTCCTGGTTTTTTCCGCTGCAATAAGTATAGCTAATGGCCCAGTAACCACGGCACAAAACATCATTTGCTTCAGAGCACGGCAGGTAATTATTTGGAGTCTTGTTTGTACCGACCAGTGCAAGTTTCAGTTTCAGAGAGCAACGACATGGGCCAAAGAATGAATGTAAACACAGCTGGGCACGTGATGGCACAAAAGTATGACGTATACGCATCCAACGAGCTTGCCGGCGCGCGAGCTTCGTCATGCTAAATCGTCTGCTACGCCTGCGCGTGCTTTGCGATGTTCTCGCCATCATCGTCGTCCTCATTCTAGTCCTCCAGCGGCGACTAGTTCCTGCAGGCGGGAGTCGCCGGCGTATTAGATGTGGCCAACCACTTTTTATTGGATCCACTACAAAGCAACGACTCTGGAAGTGCGGCCAGCGACAGCTATCAATATGCGTAAGCACTCCTACAAGTAGTACAATCAATTCGTCTAGGGCGCTTTGGGAATGAAGCATATTCCGGAGCAGGACACAAGGCGGGGTAAAAGTCGGCACTGCATCAGGCTTGGGGGCACGTAGTCCTGGTGGAAGATCATCGGAAGACCCAAGATAACGCTAAGGTGAGCTGGGGACCACCCAAAACACCACCTCCGCACTCGGGGAAAGATAATAATAATGGAGAGGAACTTAAAAATCTTAGAAAGGAAAACGAAGCATATCGCAAACGCATAGAACAGCTAGAAAGACGGTTGGAAGGGCTAATTAAAGCCCTGCAGGATCAAAGGACAGGTAGTTCCCCTAGACTGCAGACTCCACCACAACAACAACCACAGCAACCAAAATCTTTCGAAGACCAAATGAGAAAATTTATGACGTTTATACAAGAGAAAACAAATGCAATAGAACAGAAAATGGTAATAATGGATCAGGAGATCCGAAACCAACGCAAACAACAAATCTCACAACAAGCTAAAGACAAATTCAACCTAAGAAGACAGGGCCTCGAAAACTACAACGCGTCTAACACCGAGGACTAATCATGGCCAGATGCGAAACAATAGAAATTTGGCAATGGAATTGCAGGGGCTATTGCAAAAAACAAGGGCAGCTCCTACAGTACATAAACACGCAACTCACACCACCAGATATCATAGCACTACAGGAGAAAGGGAAAACCACACCAACGCTAAAAGGCTACACGTGCTATGAAAAAGAACGCACAGCAATACTAATCACTAAATCCCTCACTGCCATAGCACACGACAGCATAGCCGACACAGACATAGACCACGGTATTGTCGAAATCATTCCAAAAAAGAAAAGAAAAGACAGCAGTGTCTTTGTCATAAATCTCTATAGTCCTCCGAGTCAAAAAGAGGCCGACTTCCGCAAACTTTTTGCAGGAGCGAGCAAATTAGCCAAAACAAACGCCCTAGTGATTGCAGGAGATTTCAACGCCAAAGATCTGACCTGGGGTTACAAAAAACCAGACAAGAAAGGCATGCAAATTAAGGAAGCAGCAGATATGTACGGCTGCACCCTCATAACAGACGACAGTACGCCAACCAGACTAGGTAACAGCGTAAGCTCCGACACATGCCCCGACCTGACATACATCCGGGGAACAGACAAGGCGGTATGGGAAAACCTGCTGGAGAATCTGGGCAGCGATCACTACATCCTAAAAACGCAATTGGCAACCGGAAGAATAAAACGCAAAATTGGCACCACCAAGGTGACAGATTGGAATGCCTTCAGGAAGGAATGCAAAGCTATAGAGGGAAACATCGAGTCCCTAGAAGGCTGGGGAAACAAGCTCAGGGAGGTGCTCGACAAGTACACCAAAGAAATAGAAAGAACAGAGGAAATACCTGAGGTGGACTCGCGACTACTCAAGCTATGGGAGGCAAGACGCGGGCTCACTAAAAGATGGAAAAAACAAAGGCTAAACAGGAAGCTCAAAAAGAAAATCGCAGAGATAACCAAGGTGGCGGAGGAGTATGCGGCTCAGCTGACTAGGCAAAACTGGCAACAGTTTAGTGAGTCCCTAAACGGAACGCTTAACACGGCAAAAACATGGCACATACTCAAGGCGCTCCTGGACCCAACAAAAACAAAATCTGAAAACAATAAGGCCATACACCGCCTGGTACACCAATTCGAGGGACCGGACTCTGAACTGCTAGAGCAGGTCAGAGTCAAATGTTTCGGACATGACCACCCGGCGGCCTACACACAACAATACAAAGGGAAAGAAAACGAGCTGCTGGACAGGCCAATCACAAAAGAAGAGGTGTATGCGGCCATAAGAAGCGTAAAAAAGAATACAGCAGCGGGCGCGGACAAAATCAGAAATTCACTTATTCGAAACCTAGGGGACGAACAGGTGGAACAACTCACCGCCTTCCTCAACAAACACTGGGCTGCGGAAACGGTACCAGAGGAATGGAAACACGCCGAGATTGTAATGATTCCCAAACCAGGTAAAAAGCTACAGGTAACAAACTTACGACCAATCTCCCTCACATCGTGCTTAGGCAAATTATATGAGAGGATAGTAACAAAAAGACTACAACATTGCATGGAGGAAAACGAGCTATACCCCCATAGTATGTTCGGTTTCCGATCCAAGCTTTCGACACAGGATGTCCTTCTCCAAATTAAACATGAGGTTCTCAGCAACATACCATACAACGGAGAACACATTTTAATTGCACTAGACATAAAAGGAGCTTTTGACAATGTAAGCCACGCGGCAATCCTGGAAGGCCTTAACAGCGTAGACTGCGGGAAGAAAGTACACGGATACTTCAAAGCCTTCCTCTCCAATAGAACAGCAACAATAGGTTTGGGAGAGATTCGATGGCAAAAATTCGCCACACCAAACAAGGGGACACCCCAAGGTTATAGGGGTATTACTCAGGCTCGCGCGTGCGCACCTGACCCTTCTCTGGATCGCACAGCGCCGGCGGAGCGGCAGTCGCTCCCTAGCACTTTCGCAGCAGCCCTAGCAGTCAGAGCTGTGACCCCTAACCCGCGGTTCGCAGTGAGTTGCGACCACGGCGGGTTCAGGCCAGTGGGGACAGGGTGAGTCTCGACCTAAGGTGTTTATTCACCTTAGAGTACAGAGATTCCAACAGACAACAACAGCCACAACACACACAAATAAAACACAAAACACAACCGCAGCGGCGGAGCATTCCGCACGTCTGGGGTGAAACACAAACCGCACAATGTGGGAACCACAAAAGAGGCTGATAAGAGTTCAGCTCACCCAAAAGTGGATCCGCGCTCGGGCCCTGGGGCGGTGAGTCGCACACCAAGGTCCGGGCGCCACAGGGGGACGGCGTGCGGCGGTCTCAGCGGCTGATTTGAGATGCGGCCGTTCGCTAGCTCTTCCGCCGTGAGACAAAGATGCGTCGGGGGAATAGCGCTTCTCCCGAGCGGCGGAGAGGGGGTCTCCCCGGTTCCAAGAAAGGGAAAGGAGGGAACGGGGTGCCTTGGCTGCAGCGTCACGGCCAGGCGCGAAGAGCAGCGGGAGCGACGAAGGTGCCCTCTCCCCGCTACCCTCCGCGAGCGAGCACGTGATTATCGCGTGATAACCGCGTGGCCGCTCCGGAGATATCGGGATGCGCGTGCGATCCCCACAAGGTTCAGTAATTTCCCCGATACTCTTTAACATCGCAATGATTGGCCTAGGGCATAAACTAAGCAATATCGAAGGCATAAAACATGCCATTTATGCAGATGACATTACCATCTGGGCCACTAAAGGCTCGCTGTGTCAAAAAGAAAGCTATCTGCAAGAAGCAGCCACTTGCATGGAAGAATACGTCGGGGAAAGAGGCCTTGAGTGCTCCACGGAGAAATCCGAGCTTCTGAGAATTACACGGGGCAAGAAAAGCAAAGAAAGCCTTAACATATGGCTAAAGGGGCAGCCGACCCTTATGAAAATGGTTATGTCCTTTATGTTTACTGTATGTTTCCCGCAGTTCACATGAGGAAATATCCTTTATGTTTCCTCCATGTTGAAATTTGGCCACTGCTTTTATGTTTCCTTCGTGTGTCCTCCCTTTATGTATCCCTTATGTTACCGTACTTTATGTTTCCTCCATGTTGAAATTTGGCCACTGCTTTTATGTTTCCTTCGTGTGTCCTCCCTTTATGTATCCCTTATGTTACCGTACTTAATGTTTCCTCCATGTTGAAATTTGGCCACTGCTTTTATGTTTCCTTCGTGTGTCCTACCTTTATGCATCCTTTATGTGGCCGCAGTGACTAAATCCTGTATTTTACGTAGACATGCATAGATGAAGAGTTCCGTGTACACATTTTATATTTATAAATTTTTCCTGAGTTGAAAAGTTTTGCATTGGTTTTCATTGTAAGGTTACTGTTCCCTACATGATGCAGCGCATGGATTGAAACTCTGCTATGGCACAGAAATTCATGACAATTTGTTCTAAAATTGCAAACTAATTAGCCTTCATAGATTATTTCAGTATAACACTTGGAGAACCACTGTACGTTCCTCACTGCAGTGCTGCTGTTCTAGTTATGTCTTTGTGACTAATATAATATGTAATGTTTGGATGGAAAGATCAGGTTGGATCAGTGCTTGCACTTTTAAAAGAAAGTTTTGACTATACTTTGCAAAAGTTTGTCTGAAACTACGAACAGTTTATTGGACTATCTGAATGTTACTTCAGTTTGCCACGTCTGCTCACAGCAGACCTCTGGAATGTGTTGCTTGGGTGAGAGCTCACAAGGCACCTGAAAAACAAAACAAAAGCCAATCTTTTTCACTTATTCAAAAATATTCATTTAAGCAAGAACAGCCTGGCCTGTATGCACACAGCGAAGAAACGTGGAGAAGTCAAAAACAGATCATAAAAACATCAGGGCAACACAGAAGCTTTTAACTAATTGTTGTTTGAAAGAGACTGAGCTGCCAGTCCACTCAGGTATTAAATTGCTCACAAATTTTTTTAAACATTTCTGCAGCAGCTGCTAAGTAGTACATGACCTATAGGAGTAGGCAACTGGCCAACAAATCTTTGTGTGCCTGCTTGTACAGATGTCTCGTAGTTATATCTCAAGTGGTTACACTGTTATATGGTAAAATTCAGGCGGGAATAAAACCAGCCGCAAACATCAGACTACATGGGAAATTATCACCAAAACTTAAAGATCTAGTAAATCAAATGAACAATCGATTACGAAGGGTCTAAAACCTAGACCGCGATTTTGTAGCGATCCCTTTTCCGATGCTACTCCTTTGCTCATTGATCTGACCGACATTCCGCTATCGTTATTAACTATAACAGCCAGCCGTGAAAGGTGGGTTATAAGAGTGGCAAACATCGAGCGCAAAGCATCGCAAGAAAATCGCATCCCTTATTAGGCAGTGCTACAAACCACTGTCTTTAACAATCGCAGGAACTCACATCCCGTTCTTCGGATGAAAATATTAATGAAAACGAGCGTCTGACTGAGATGCCTCGATTAAAAAGAAATTTCGCTGTTGTAATGTCGGTCTACATTTGCCCTACAATATAGAAGACAAATACACGAGCACGTCGAAGAACACAAACAATGCAGACAAGTTCTCGCGAAGCTGCACTTCAATCTGAACACTATCAATAAAGTAATCTTCACACAAGCTAATACCTGTTCAAGTGTCAAACATCGCAGTCGCGTGCCAACTCGCGATGCCCGTGACACATCGACATGCATTACAAATGTAACTTGCGGAAATTCATATCTACGGAAGAATTTCTTGCCGGGAAACTACCGAGAAAACAGTAACTTTCAGCGTTTACGTAAATATTTGCCCATTAAGTCCCAACAATCGGCGGTGGTAGCACATCACTCCATAAAGCAAGTAAGCGGTAAGAAATGATACATTTCACGGAAACTCCCCTCGTGAAACGCTTTGCTAAATGTGCACAGCAACATGGTCAACGTACGCTCAGAAAGTGTTCTGTTGTCGTTCCACAAAGCTTACTACATGAACCAAAAGCTGCGAGAATGCGCGCAAGCGTCAGATCTGCTTACCTTCAATGTGGTCAGCAAACGGCTTCTTCGTCTCGCAGGCACCACGCGACGACACTCTTTCCAGCGCGAACACTGTTGAATCGCCGATGAACACCAGCGCACGAAAGCACAACTGTCAACAAATTCTTTCACGCACCATAATTCGAAGCCACAGTATCAGGTATTCCACGAGCGAACGCGGACAGGCGAGAACAAAGGCCGCTTGGACGGGCGCTGTAGTACACAAGACACTGGCGTATCACACGAAACATAAGGCGAACTAATGGCGTTACACGAGTCCAGAGGTTTCCTGATGGTTAATGCACACGGTACGGATCACAGTTTGTTTAGGCACTTCGAAAATATGATTAAATTACTGTGTAACGAACACTCTCACCGCTCACAGCAAAACAACGTGGCCCAGCTCACCGTCAACCGTTACACTGCGGCAGCGCCGCACTGCGGTTAAAACGTGAATTTAGCCTCCGAGATCTACATTTTTCTTTAGGGCGTGCATTTTGGAAAAGCACGGCCTTCGAGATTTAAAAACGTCGTTGCTGGAAGGAAGGCTGGTATTTAAACACAAATTATTGATTTTAAAGTGTCTTGGTGCGCTGCCTTGTTTTTTTTAAGTATATGCAGAGATTTTAGACGAACTATGCGCGAACGCTTGTCCTGTGGTTTGTCGGCGGGCACGAGCCAATCAGCGCGCATCATGTGCTGTTCCGTCGCTTGGGATGGCGCACGGTGTGCGGGCAGCCGCGAGAGCTGTGACGCCTACCGATCAGAAATTCGGAATTGCAACACATATACACGCTTCTTATGGTGCCCAGTGGCGTGTTTTTGAGAATGTCAGGCTTTATCTTGCATAGGTGGCACCATATTTGCTCGTAGCGTAAGGAATGAAGGCGACAAAATGTGGCGATAGCTGGCTTGCAGCGGCAGCGGAACTTCGGCCAAAGTGAAACAGGCGTACTGCTTGCATGCTCGCGTAATCAAATACGGCCATACTCCGCACACAACTTTCATACTTAGCCAACTCACAATTATAAATTGTTCAGTTGTACGCCCAAGCAAGCACTTACGGGATCCGCGCTGCCCTGCTTCTACGCGTGCTAATATCGACACAGCAGTTACTCGTACTTGTGGTCAGCGCGAAAGCGACACGGACAAAAGGAAGAAACACAACAAGACGGCGCTGTTTCTTCGGAGTGTTCCTTGTTTCCGCGTTGCTTTTGCGCTGTTGCTAAAGGTACGATGAATCGTAACCAACTCGCCCACTATATGCTCTATGTTACCTACGTGTGTACTGAAGTGCACACCTAGGTAACATCCTGCCGTAAACACAAAGGACACATCCTACAAGAATTATAATAAGGGTTGTTTTCTTGGACCAAATGAAAGCATAAGTCAAGATTTAGTACTTACAATGACTCTGCTGAGTGTATCAATGCCTGTCACACAGTACAGATAGATCTGCCTATATTATATGTAAAGACAGTTGTTATGTGCACTCTATGTTACCTACATGTGCACTCAAGTGTACACTCAGGTAACACATAGTGCACATCCAGTTAACATCCTGCCGTAAACATAAAGGACACATCCTAGAGGCATAATAAAGGTAACTTCCTCGAGGTATACGTTAGGATGAGTAAACACGTAGTACACACAAAGTTCACATCCTGGAGGTCACACAAAGGACAAGGAAACATAAAGGTCACATAGGACACAAGAAGGAAACATAAAGGAAACATAAAGGCAATGGCCATTTTCATAGGGGGATACCGGAAAGCCAACAAATCAGGGTCCTTGGAATGTGGGTGCAATCCAACCAGCGCTGCACCCACACGCTGAAAACGCTCAAGCAGTCAACAACCCAAATAGCACGCATGATCACGCGGGTGTCACAAAAGAGATATGGGATGAAAGAAGGAGACACACTTAAGCTGGTTGGCAACCTGGTGGTCAGCAGGGTCGCATACTCACTCCCGTACTTCAACTGCACCAAACAGGAAATACAAGAAGCGGACACAATTTTACGCAAAGCGTACAAAACAGCACTTCACCTGCCGAACAATACATCGACAGAGAAACTAATGGCACTTGATTTAAGCAACACCTTCGAAGAACTAAAAGAAGCCCAAAGTATCGCACAGCTCATGAGACTCCAGCAGACCAAAACGGGAAGGGAACTGCTAATAAGGCTAGGCTTCGCGGAATCAGTCAAAGAAACCCAAAGAACGGAGGGGATTCCTGATGAATATCGGAAAACATTCACTGTTAGCCCCCTACCCAAAAACATGGACCCAAACCTCCACACGGCGCGAAGGGACGCAAGGGCGAAATACGTCGAAAAGTACCTGGCCACAAAAAACACAACAGTATACACAGATGCTGCAGTATACGCCAAGCAAAGAGGCACAAACATAGTAAAGACAGCTGTGATAGTAATAAGCCAGGACTACAAAGAGATCAGCAGCGCGTCAATGAAGGACTGCTCGGTAACGGAAGCTGAGGAAATAGCCGTAGCTCTAGCGGCAGTGGAGGGCTACCGATCTGAACGGTCTTTAACAATACTCACCGACTCGCAAACTACGTGTCGGAATTACATGAACGGCAGAATAGGACGCAGAGCGCTTCACATCCTCCGCTCCTGCAGGGCTAACAACAAAATCAGGCATACAATTTTCTGGGTACCGGGACACGCTGGAATAGAAGGGAACCTAAGGGCGGACAAGGCAGCTCGAGAGCACACAAACCGAGTGGCCACAAGCACCGACCCTGAGGAACCCATACCAGTCAACCAAAGCTACTCAGACATATTGAATTACTATAAGGGAGTCCGAATCAAATACCCTCCACCCCACAACAGCCTAAATCAGCATGAAGCAACCTCTTGGAGGAGGCTGCAAACAGGAACATATCCAAACCTAAACACACTAAGCAAGATGTTTCCCACCCAGTATAGACACATTTGCCCCTGGTGCGGCGCCAAGCCCACCTTATATCACGTTACATGGGAATGCGTACAGAATCAGCAATTCCTTCAAATAAAAGACCCGAGTGCGGAGCAGTGGGAGAGGGTGCTCTCCAGCAGCGACCCGAAAGTCCAGCATGGACTAGTAAGGCACGCTCGCCGAGTAGCCACCCTCAGTGGTGCCCTGGAATAGGGGCGTCGACCCTGCGCAGATGGGGAAGAAGACCGTGAAGATGGCCGACCACATCTGCCACCGCTAATTTCTACACCATTAGAGCAAATAAAGTTTTTCCTCCTCCTCCTCTAAGCTCGGCGGGTTTTGTTCATAGCAGGCACGCTCGAAATGAAACGAGCAAATCTGGCTGCTCTTCAACGGGGTCCATTCTAAGCGTCCAGCGGCATGCACGAACTCGGACCACTCTTGTCGCTCATCGACGCCGGCGGTAGCGAACGAGCAAGCCAGACGAGCTGGCGATCAATGGGAAACGCTTTAGACCGTTGGATCCGAGGCTGACGGCTTTTTCGACACGTCCGGAGCTCGTAATGAAGCACCTATATTCGTCAACACAATCAACGTCCGCACACTTATGTCGCTTATAAATGACAGTACAGTTAGTTTTCCCGACGCCGTTGTAGCCAGGTGAGCTGCTTCGCAAAGACTATTGCAGCGGTGGCTGCGCTGACCGCTTGCGAGTGAAAATCACGCCAATGATTTATTATTTCGTGCAACGTTTTAAGACATGCTCACTTTCGAGGTCAGTTTTCTCTGACTTCTTTCATGTCGCAAACAAATTTTAGCTGATTTTTCGTGCTGTCGTCAGCGGCAAAAAAGAAAAGACGAAAAAAAAAAAAACGCCGGGACTATCGGAGCGGCGAGAAACTTGCTTGCAGGGCCCGCCCCGACGACAGCGCAAACCCGTAACGCAGCGTTCTCTCGGTTGTTTACACTCGTTCCTTGAGGTCGATGTCGCCAGGTGCTACGTTTTGCTGTTGGCTGTGCGCACGCGTACTTTAAAATTGATTTTAATTATGCTCTAAGCTATATTCGCCGTTTATATTTTGCAGACGATGGTGTATGTGCCCACATAAATTGATCTCACACTTTAACTCGACTTGGAATTTTTGTGTCAGTACCCCTTTAAAGAAGTCATGGCTTTGTAAATACGAGCAACTTGGATGGAGTGATATATGAAAAAAATAATAATCTCATATATTACCGTAGCGCGAAACGCGAAAGTCGTCAATGCTATTTCAAGCTTTTTCTGGCGAATGCACTATTCCATGGAAGCATAGCGGTTATTTTTACACCGTGTTTAAAACTCACGCATGAAACAAGCTCCGCCAAAGAAAAGCGAGCAAGACTGACATCGAACAGAGTACAGTGTACCTAAAGCATCACCTAGATATTCCGCAGCCCAATCGTTAGCCTCACTGTGGTCTAGTTTCGGCTTGTCTTAAAGGCGGTCAACAGTCAATTTCTTAAAAGTGGCGCGGCCTGCTGTGGGCGCCTGCATGCATACGCACGTAGCAATATTCCTCTGAGCGTGCACAAGCAGTACGGAGATACGCAGTCGTAGCCATATATGTGAACGGCCATGCCAACCGACATTCGTTATTTACATTATGGAGCACAGATGGCTTGCCTTTCGCTTGCTGCGCAAATTACGTGCAACCCAGCCAACAAGACCCACGCTAATTTTATTCAAGGACCCCCAAACTAACTAACTAACTAACTAACTAACTAACTAACTAACTAACTAACTAACTAACTAACTAACTAACTAACTAACTAACTAACTAACTAACTAACTAACTAACTAACTAACTAACTAATTGACGCACTCACTCACTCATAAAAAGGTACAAACAAGCAAGTACATATCCTTCACGGACAAATGCACTGCTCTCACTCAGCACGGCATGTACAGAGCCCGCGGACCCACGACAAGCACAAAGGGAACCATGGTACGTTGTTTACATACAAAGTCTCTACGTAGAGCACGCGTGTCGAAAGCACCCAAAAGGAGCAGAGGAAAGCGTCGGATGGCGCCAGCTTTTTGCTTGGGTTCCTTTCGTCAAAGGGAGGGAAATGGGATTCTGCACTGTGGTGGGCGAATGGAAATTAATCGGCCGACTCGGCGTTGACAACTCTCGGTTCTTTGCAGTGGCGTAGCCAGAAATTTTGTTCGGGGGGGGCTACGCCACTGGCCCCATATATATATATATATATATATATATATATATATATATATATATATATATATATATATATATATATATATATATATATATATATATATGGGGCCAGTGGCGTAGCCAGAGATTGTGTTCGAGGAAGCTTTAGCTCGGGTGCTCCTATTTAACTACATGTAGAAGGGGAATTCGTTTTTCCCTGCAATCACTTCACCAAATTTGAGGAGGTTTGTTGCATTTAAAAGAAAAAGTTTAATTCTAGTGACTACTGGTTTCGAATTTTTCATTTAGGTGGTCAATTATTTATTAAAAATTGGCCAAATCGAAAATTTTCAGAAAAGGAAACTATCAAGCTTAAAACTCCGTGACTCAACAATGAAAAATGATATCACAATTCTGTGAATTGCATCTAATAGTACATCTACAGCGAACAAAATGGATAAGTCACACATGAATCTAAAATAATTTAGTACTGTGGAAATACGGCTTGTGCAGAACCTTGTACACAACGTAACCAATTCGTGTAAGATACAAATTGACATAGCAAACTTGTCCGCTTTGACTGTTATAATAGATGCCATTTACAGAACCACAATGTCTGTTCTTCATGCATAGCTATTAGTTTGTAAACGTCGTGCTTCTATTTTTTCAAACTTTCGAATTTTTCAAAATATTTTAAACAATATGCACGCCCTAAATCGAAGTTGTGTTCCCAACAGAACTAGGATTTAACTTTCTCTCTCAAATTCAACGAATTTCAAGAAAAGCGATTAGCAGGATTATCTAAGAAAAGCGTTTCTGCGTTTTACAAGTATTTGAATAGGCCGCATCGGATCGGGCCCGAGCTAAAGCTTCCTCTTAAACAATTTGTCAAGGGGTCAAATCCATGAATAATAACTGCATTGTCATTGCCAAAGATGCTGCAAACGAATTCTTGAACGCTACGCACAGTCAAAACAATAAAATATGTATTTTTTCAGTAAAGAATATACTCGTATGTGCCAAAAATTTTGCCCAAAATAACTGATATCAATGCTTCCATATTTTTGTCTATTTAAGTAAAGAAAATATCACACGAACTTTAGAACTATATCAGTTCAAAACCAGGAAAGCAGTGCATGCCACTGATATGAAAAATTAAAAGGCAATGAACTGAACAAGATGAGGACAAATATGTTAACGAAAATTTGTCATTTAAGAACCATGCTTACATTCTTGTGAAAAATCTCAATGACGCTGTAATTTGTATTAATGTATTACGCAGGACCACCTGTCACCGGTCGTGTATCGTGAGTAATTGCACCGAAATCATAGTCGCAACAGAGGGCACGTATAAAAAGCAGGAATTCTGCAAGATATACGAGGGCAAGTCAAATGAATGTGAGCCAACAACGGGGTACTTTATTTAAAAGTAGTCTTCATGAGAATTTAGACATTTGTCCCATTGACTAACGAGTCGCGTGATTCCCGTCTTATAAAACTCCTTGGGTTGCTGCTTCAAAAAGTCTGTATCTGGTTCCCTTGAGCTCTTTTTTCGGTTGCCCCAAAATGTAGAAGTCGCAAGGTGACAGGTCGGAGCTGTATGGCGGATGCTGCAGCGTTTCCCACTTGAACTTTGCCAGTTTTGTATTAACCACATAAGTGACGTGGGGACAGGCATTGTCGTGGAACAAGATGACCCCATTCGTCAATTTTCCACGTTGTTCGTTCTTGATTGCGACACACTGCCGTTCTGGCGTTTCACAATATCGGAAACAATTGATAGCCTCTCAAGATTTAGCAAATTCTATCAGTAATGGACCCTGACGACCGAAAGAAAAGTCAACAACACCTTTCCAGCGGAAATGATGGCCTTTGCGTTCTTTGGGCGTGGTAAATTCGAATGTTTCCACTGTAAGCTTTGCCGTCGTGTTTCAGGCTCGTAGTAGTGGCACCAAGGTTCGTCCCCGATCACAAATGCAAACAAGAAGTCGTCATCTTCATTGTGATACCCGATCAGATGAGTCAAGGCAGCGCGAAACTTCTCCGTCTTCTCGCGATGGATCAAAATCATAGGGATCCATTGCGCACCAAAGAGCCGATAACCGAGAAGCTAATGAATTATGGCGTGAGCGTGGCGTGAAATTGTGTGGGGAGTGATTGCACGATGGTTTTGGCCCGGTCTTGGAACGTCTTTACAACGTCCTTTAAACCGTTTGCTCCAACGCTTCACAGTGCTGAATGAAATGCCGTGTTCAACGTAAACGGCCGCCATACGGCGATTAATTTCTGTTTTGGAAACACCTTTAGCTGTCAAAAACTTCGCGACACCGAGCTGTTCAACTTTTTAAGTGTCCATTATGTGACGCAACCATATTCAACCCAGTGTATGAGAGCATTAAAGAACAGTTATCTTCACACCTGCGTGTTACTTTTGTAAATGAGACATGCCGTTCTCCTACGCGCATGCCTCGCAGATAATGAACCGAACCATTATTGCGTGGTTAGGGTAGGCGCACTTTCATTTGATTCACCCTCGTACATTAGAAATACAGACACAATGGGATATACAAATGCGAAACTACGGCTTGATAAAGGACAAAAAAGTGTCACTGGAAACAAAGTTCACTGCCTGTATACACAAAACCTCGCAACAAGATATATAAGTATACGTATAAGTATCCAATGAGTCTATGTATGTAAGAAAAAGTAACTGTATGTAATGCGTCAAACAAGGCAAATTAACATGTTGCACAATCACGGAAGGTGGCGCGCTTGCTCCCCGCTTTTCTCCTTTGCGCACACAAGACTGAGCCACCATCGTCGGCTCACCCATTCCACCTCTCCTCCTACGCTTTCACTCGCACATACTGCATGCAGCGGGTAGTCACGATTTTATCACCCTTGGACTTTATACGAAACATGAGGGCGACGGCGACGGCATGAATGCGCCTGGAGTGTCCATATAATTGCTTTCGAAATAATATAATAAACGTATCCGGAAACTGAAGCGTCCCGTCGCCCATTACTTTCCGTAAAAGAAGTATCAAACTCGAACTTTCACCATGCGACAATTCACTGCGCCGCAACAATGTATTTTTTTTTCTGTGGGGTGGAGGCACCGAAATGAAAAAAAGAACGCATAGGAAACTATGTTGGCCAGAATCGAATGCCTACATCGGGCACCTAGTGGGGCTACGGAATTAATACCGAAGTAAACATGAGACGATTGGCCCACTGAGAACCATACGCATACTGCTCAGTATCCTACACCGGCGAAACATGACTTTCCGGAAAGGTTCCGCTCAAGGAACGCGGTGCAATCCTTCGAGTCCCCACAGTGATGGCGGCGAGCGACCATTGTTTTTTTTTTCTCGTCTGCTAGCCAGAAAGGTTCCAAAACTCTGTCAGGTGAAAATCCACTCGGCCAGAGCAAACCGAACGCCCACCGAAGTGCACCGCGCGGTGGTCGGGGCCATACGAGAAAAACATATGCGCTCTGGCTCGCTCTGGCAGCCCGCGGGTAGGGTAGCGAGAACAAAAAAAAAAAAAATTGAAGGGGCTCAATGTGTCCTCGGCGAATAAAAGTCAAAGTAGAAAAAATAAATAAGAACGTAGTTACTTTGGCTGGCTTTAGTGTCTTCACATGGATGTTCTGGCGTAGGTTAAAAACAAATGTTGATATTTCTTTACGTGACATGACGGCACAAATGAACCACCCCAACGCATCGTCTCATTGGACCTCGCTGCGTGCTTTGTCGACTCGTCTGCTAGTGTGTTGATTTGGCTTGTCTCGTTGTATGTTCCGATGTAAGACTTTAGAAAAGTCAGTGGACCTTTGGCGTCAAATGTTTAAGACAACATTAAACCCACAAAGTTCCGGAATTGAAAATTTATAGCACAACTTTGGAAATGTCAATGCACGTTTCACATCAAGTGCTTATTATATTTATACCCATAAAGTTTCGCAATTGATATCCATGCGCTCCATAGATTCCGTGGCCTCAGTGAGATGCCGCGGCGAGCCCGCTCACAATCAAAGCGCCCTTGAAACTTTGTGCTCGGATGGGACTGCTTGGCGTTATGTGACTGCCGGTGTATGGGCGTTGCCACGAAATCTAGCCCGAGTTCGCAATCTTTACGGTTAAATGTCTTTTCGAGCGTCAAAAAGACATTCTAGACAAAATCCAGAGTGATTTCCGGCGCCGGGGGTCGCTTTGGTCGGCGCTGCATAGACAGCACGAAAAAATTTCGGGGGGGGCTGAAGCCCCATAAGCCCCCCCCCCCCCTGGCTACGCCCCTGCTTGGGATTAAAAGTCTTGCAAAGTCTGTCTCACATATACGCTCGTCGCCCAATCGACCTTACGAAGTAAGCATGCCAAAATAGTCACGAGCGCTGAATTGCAGCTTGGAAAACGAGACAGCAAGGACTACGGTAAGATTCCTTGTGCAAGTTTAAGCCTTTGCCTAAATATATTGGACGTCCAATTCCAACGGCTTTGAGCCATCCGCCGAAGGGCAGAACGTAAATACAGGCGTATTAAATTCATGCTTGATCTTCGAGAGGCCAGCCCCCCCCCCCTCCACAAAAAAAAAACATACATATATATATCGTAAGAAACCAACAAACAATGACACCAAAGACAACATAGAGGAGATTACTTATACTGACTGATTGAATTAAAGAAATGATAAATTAACGGAAATGAAAGTGGTTGAAGAAACAACTTTGCCACAGGTGGGGAACGATCCCACGTCTTCGCATTACGCGTGCGATGCTCTACCAATTGAGCTACAACGGCGCCGTTTTCTCATCCGCTTTCTTGGATATTTGTTTTCCTACAACTGCCGATACAGTCAAGGCCCGTATAGTTGTAAATCATACTGCGAAATGCTTGATCCACGCACCGTTTTTCAAAAGGGTATAGGACGTTATATGAGGCATTCTGACGCCTCTCCGTCAGCACTGCCCCTTCAAGTCCATTGCTTTTCATCAGTGGTACGTCGCGAGATTGACGTAGCCGAAGGTTCCTGCTCGAGGGTGGCAGTGGCAGAGACGACGAAAGGCGGTAATGACGATGTGTAACGAGAGCGACATAAGCCAATTGAAGGAGATTAATCACGTGAAGGTGGTGCATATATATCATGCAGAGCGCATTACTCCACGTAATGAGTTAATGCAAAGTTCCAAAAGGAAATTATCTTCGCCATTCTATCTATTTGCGATTTCGAAGCGTTCTCTGGAACGTTCAGCCATCCGACGGTTCAATCGTGTATCAGCTGTCATACCGACGATATTTTATTTTATAGTGACCTGATGTAATAGGAGAGGTTGGCGCCATCAGGTGACATTACATACTCGCCGTCGCTTGGCAAAGAAAAATATTGTCCCGACATTTGTAACAAAGTGTAGCGCACAATTATCCCGAAAGTCAGTAAGTCGGTATTAACAAAAAGTTATGTGCGTGAGTCTAGGAACCCACAAAATATGAACATGTATACATTTGCATAGGTAAACACAAGTACTTTGCATTGTGCGAGAACGCCTAAATAAGTTCAGTTTCACAAACGTGTACACAACCCGCCGTGGCTGCTTAGTGGTGTTGGGCTGCTAAGCACGAGGTCGCGTGATTGAATCCCGGCCACGGTGGCCGCATTTCGATGGGGGCTAAATGCTAAAATACCCGTGTACCTAGATTTAGGTGCACATCAAAGAAATCCAGGTGGTCCAAATTATTCCGGAGTCCCCCACTATACGGCGTGCCTCATAATCAGATCGTGGTTTTGGCACGTGAACCCTCATAATGCACGAGGCGTGACAGCTATGACGCGTGACAACGTGCCATTTAAGGTGGACTTTTCGCAACCGCGAGCCGAATTCCTTGCTGTGCAGAAATACAAGTATAATTCACAAATTGCTGTGCAACTGGATTTGCGGTCTGGCCAATGCTTCAGTAGTATATACATACCCGCGGTATAGGGACCTGCAGTGTTTTTTTGTCGCATTTATGACTTTCTGATTGTCGCTTAGAGTTACCTCGTGACAGTTGTGCTCGGTGATCGGGTGCATTTGATGGAGGTAGAAAATTACGGGGCCAGTGACCAGTGGCGTAGCCAGAAATTTTGTTCGGGGGGGGCTACGCCACTGGCCCAATATATATATATATATATATATATATATATATATATATATATATATATATATATATATATATATATATATATATATATATATATATATATCTGCACGTTGCAGTTCAGCCTCCTCCTTAAGAGGAAGCTTTAGCTCGGGTGCTCCTATTTAAGTACATGTAGAAGGAGAATTCGTTTTTCCCTGCAACCACTTCTCCAAATTTGAGGAGGTTTGTTACATTTAAAAGAAAAAGTTTAATTCTAGTGACTACTGGCTTCGAATTTTTGATCTAGGTGGTCAATTATTTATTGAAAATTGGCCAAAATTGAACATTTTCAGAAAACGAAACTATCAAGTTTAAAACTCCGTGACTCAACAATGAAAAATGATATCACAATTAGGTGAACTGCATCTAATAGTACATCTACAGCGGTCAAAATAGATATGGTACACATGAATCACAAAAAAATTTAGTATTGTGGAAATACGGCTTTTGCAGATCCCTTGTACACAACGTAACCAATTCACGTAAGATACAAATTGACACAGCAAACTTGTCCGCTTTGACTGTTATAATAAATGCCGTTTACAGAACCACAATATCTGTTCTTCATGCATATAGCTATTAATTTGTAAACGTCATGCTTCTATTTTTTCAAACTTTCGAATTTTCCAAAATATTTTAAACAAAATTCAGGCCCTAAATGAAAGTTCTGTTTCCAACAGACACTAGGATTTAACTTTCTCTCTCAAATGCAACCAATTTCAATAAAAGCGATTAGCAGGATTATCTCAGAAAAGCGTTTCTGCGTTTTACAAGTATTTGAATAGGCCGCGTCGGACTGGGCCCGAGCTAAAGCTTCCTCTTAAACAATTTATCGAAGGATCAAATACATGAATAATAACTGCATTGCCATTGCCAAAGATGCTGCAAACGAATTCTTGAAAGCTACGCACTGTAAATACAAGTAAAATATGTATTTTTTCATAAAATATTGTACTCGTGTGTGCCAAAAATTGTGCCCAACATAACTGACTTCAATGCTTCCATGTTTTTTGTCTATTTATTAAGTAAAGAAAATATCACACGCACTTTAGAACTATATCAGTTCGAAACCAGGAAAGCAGTGCATGCCGCTGATATGAAAAATTAAAAGGCGATGAACTGAACAAGTTGAGGACAAATATGTTAATGAAATTTTGTCATTCAAGAACCGTGCTTACATTCTTGTATATATGCAATGGCCAGTGAAAAATCTCAATGACGCTGTCGTTTGTTCCAATGTATTACGCAGGAGTAGCTGTCCCTTGTCGTGTATCGTGAGTAATTGCATCGAAGTTATAGTCGCGACAGAGAGCACGTATAAAAAGCAGGAGTTCTGCAAGATATATGAGGGCAAGTCAAATGAATGAGCCAACAACGGGGTACTTTATTTAAAAGTAGTCTTCATGAGAATTTAGACGTTTGTCCTATTGACTAACGAGTTGCGTGATTCCCGTCTTATAAAACTCCTTGGGTTGCTGCTTCAAAAAGTCTGTATCTGGTTGCCTTGAGCTGTTTTTTCGGTTGCCCCAAAATGTAGAAGTCGCAAGGTGACAGGTCTGGGCTGTATGGCGGATGTTGCAGCGTTTCCCACTTGAACTTTGCCAGTTTTGCATTAACCACATAAGCGACGTGGGGACAGGCATTGTCGTGGAACAAGATGACCCCATTCGTCAATTTTCCACGTTGTTCGTTCTTGATTGCGACACGCTGCCGTTCTGGCGTTTCACAATATCGGAAACAATTGATAGCCTCTCAAGATTTAGCAAATTCTATCAGTAATGGACCCTGTCGATCGAAACAAAAAAGTCAACAACACCTTTCCAGGGGAAATGATGGCCTTTACGTTCTTTGGGCGTGGTAAATTCGAATGTTTCCACTGTAAGCTTTGCCGTCGTGTTTCAGGCTCGTAGTAGTAGCACCAAGGTTCGTCCCCGATCACAGTTGCAAACAAGAAGTCGTCATGGTCATTGTGATACCCGATCAGATGAGTCAAGGCAGCGCGAAACTTCTCCGTCTTTCGCGATGCATAATCTTGCGAATCCATTGCGCACCAGAGAGCCGATAACCGAGAAGCTCATGAATTATGGCGTGAATCGAACCGTGACTGATGTTCAGACGGTCTGCCGGTTCATCGATGCTTATCCTCCGTTCTTGTTTCAGCAGCTCATGAACCTTTGAAATTGTGTGGGAGGTGATTGCACGATGGTTTTGGCCCGGTCTTGCAATGTCTTTACAACGTCCTTTGAACCGTTTGCTCCAACGCTTCACAGTGGTCAATGAAATGCAGTGTTCAACGTACACGGCAGTCATATGGTGACTAAGTTCTGTTTTGGAAACACCTTCAGTTGTCAAAAATTTCGCGACACCCAGCTGTTCAACTTTTGAAGTGTCCATTATGTGACGCAACCATATTCAACCCAGTCTATGAGAGCATTAAAGAATATTTATCTTCACACCTGCGTGTCACTTTTGTAAATGAGACATGCCCTTCTCCTGCGCGCACGCCTCGCAGATAATGAACCGAACCATTATTGCGCGGTTAGGGTGGGTTCACTTTCATTTGACTCGCCCTCGTACATTAGAAATGCAAAGATACAATGCGATATGCAAATGCGAAAATACGGCTTGACAAAGGACAAAAAAGTGTCACTGGAAACAAAGTTCACTGCATGTATACACAAAACCTCGCAACAAGATATTTAAGTATACGTATAAGTCTCCAATGAGTCTATGTATGTAAGAAGAAGTAACTGTATATAATGCGTCAAACAAGGCAAATAAACATATTACACAATCATAGATTCACAGAATCCTAGATTCCGCCCCCATTCCATCCACTCCCCCCGATGTATTGCGCGCGACGGAAGGCGGCGCGCTTGCTCCCCGCTTTTCTCCTTCGCGCACACAAGACTCAGCCACCATCGTCGGCTCACCCATTCCACCTCCCCTCCTACGCTTTCACACGCACATACAGCATGCAGCGCGTGGTCACGATGTTATCACCCTTGGACTTTATACGAAACATGAGGGCGATGGCAGGAATGCGCCTGGAGTGTCCATATAATTGATTTCACAATAATATAATAAACGTATCCGGCAACTGAAGCGTCCCGTCGCCCTTTACTTTCCGCAAAAGAAGTATCAAACTCGAACTTTCACCATGCGACTATTCGCTGCGCCCCAACAATGTATTTTTTTTCTGTGGGGCGGAGGCACCAAAATGAATAAAAAAACGCATAGGAAAGTATGTTGGCCAGAATCTAATGCCTACTTCGGGCACCTAATGGGGCTACGGAAGGAATACCGAAGAAAACATGAGACGCTTGGTCCACTGAGAACCATACGCATGCTGCTCAGCATCCTACAGCGGCGAAACAAGACTTTCCGGAAAGGTTCCGCTCAAGGAATGCGGTGCAATCCTTCGAGTCCCCACAGTGATGGCGGCGAGCGACCATTGTTTTTTTTTCTCGTCTGCTAGCCAGAAAGCGTCCAAAACCCTGTCCGGTGAAAATCCACTCGGCCAGAGCAAACCGAACGCGCACCGAAGTGCACCGCATGGTGGTCGGGGCCATACGAGAAAAACGTTTGCGCTCTGGCTGGCTCTGGCAGCCCGCGGGTAGGGTAGCGAGAACAAAAAAAAAAAAAAGAAGAGGCTCAAAGTGTCCTCGCGAATAGAAGTCATAGTAGAAAAAATAAATAAGAACGTAGTTACTTTGGCTGGCTTTAGTGTCTTGACATGGATGTTCTGGCGCAGGTTAAAAAAAAAATGTTGATATTTTTTTATGTGACATGACGGCACAAATGAACCACCCCAACGCTTCGTCTCATTGGACCTCGCTGCCTGCTTTGTCAACTCGTCTGCTAGTGTGTTGATTTGGCTTGTCTCGTTGTATGTTCCGATGTAAGACTTCAGAAAAGTCAATAGACCTATGGCGCCAAATGTTTATAACAACATTAAACCCACAAAGTCCCGCAATAGAAAATTTAAAGGACAACTTTGGAAATGTCAATGCACGTTTCACATCAAGAGCTTGTGAGATTTATACCCATAAAGTTTCGCAATTGATATCCATGCGCTCCATAGATTCCGTGGCCTCAGTGAGATGCCGCGGCGCGCCCGCTCACCATCAAAGCGCCCTTGAAACTTTGTGCTCGGATGGGACTGCTTGGCGTTATGTGACTCCCGGTGTATGGGCGTTGCCACGAAATCCAGCCCGAGTTTGCAATCTTCGCGGTTAAATGTCTTTTCGAGCGTCAAAAAGACATTCTAGACAAAATCCAGAGTGATTTCCGGCGCCGGGGGTCGCTTTGGTCGGCAGTTCATGGACAGCACGAAAAAATTTCGGGGGGGGCTGAAGCCCCATAAGCCCCCCCCCTGGCTACGCCCCTGGTTCTTTGCCGCCAGACAACATCTGCCCCGAAGCAATGCCTCGAGCGGAAGTGCGAGGGTTGCTTGCTCTGCCGCCCCTGCCACTTGCTCTTTCAAGAGGGACACAGGAGCACGCTTATGGCCTCTCGGTGCTTTCGGGAGGTCCTCTTCGCCCAACCTCCTCATCCCCTTATTCTACATCTTCATATTTCAATTTCTTTGATGTGTTGGGCCGTTTTCCGCGCGAGCAGGTTCTAGCCTACGAGCCATCAATTATTGGCACGGAAGCCTTTTACATAACTTGTTTTCTCTAAGCAAGTGACGTGACGTCATTCGAGGCACGTTTATTCAGCCATGATTAGGTTATGAAACTCTCATGATTACTTATTATAATTAATGCTAGTTTGTGAAGTTATTGGTGAGTATTTTTCATTCAGAATATGACGCTCGTAGGACGTAGGCTTTTTCCAGAAAAAAGAGTTGGCAGTGAACCCCGAGAAATGGCGAATGACCACCAAGCGTTGCTGTGGCCGCTCTGCGCCGTGGCCGCCTTTGTATGCAGCGAGCATTGTTATGCGTGCGCGCGCATGCCTTTTTATCTTATCTCTTTTCGATTTTCTTTTCTTCCCGCTTTTAGTCCCCCTAGTGTAGGTTAGCGAACTACGTGCAACATAGTTAACCTACTGGCCTTTCTTCTTTTCTTTTTCTCTCTCTCTCTGTCTCTCATTCGAGTTTGCGATAGCTGATGGCCGCCGCATAATATTTTTACCCTGGGAAATCAGCCACTCGAGGCCCTCCGGTTCGGTAAGCCAGTCAGTGTGCGACTTCCTGGAGTAGTCCGGCCTTGCAGTTTGGTTGTTCTGCGTGAACTAAACAGTGACGGTGCGTGCGACAGGTTAAAAACACTCCCACGAAAGTGACTTTCCAAGCGAGCTATGTATACACCCTGAAAAAGTCGTTATATTGTACATCGGTGTAAACGGCTTCCTCCTACCTCTCTGTAATCTCCACTATTCCCTTCCCATGTTACTTCATTAAATTTTTTTTTTCTATTACACAGAACTCAACTGACACTACATTATCAGTCAGCATACACGGGTTATATAAGCTCGTGTAGAGGTACTTGCATTCGGGATACATATAAGCTTCGTATATACAGGGCCTTCAATGTTGTAATATTGTTACTTTTAATAAATATGCTGTTCTAGCGGGGCAAAAGCTTCTAGCACAGGCAGTTGATGTGTTTGGGCGCGCACAAGTTTCGTAACTAGTTACAGACACTAAGTAAATAATAAACAGACCTTGTTAATACACTCTTTGCTGTTACGATTATGGTGTATGTTTATATCCGAGACGTGAAAAAAACAACATATTTCAAGGCAACTTCTACTTATTCGATTCTTCTGGAGTGCTTCTGTTCCGAGATATTCATCGTCAGATGTGACACTCATTCATCTAATTTCGCATTCAGGGGTATGGATCTCGACACAATGGGAAGCTCCCATTGTGACGTAGCTTAATGCGTGAGGCACATCATTTGCAAGGTGGGCTAAGCCGATAACAGCTGCGCCCTTGTTTTCAGCTGGCGAAAACAAGCTACGCAGCTGATGTTTTCCCTCTCCCTCACACGCGCTGAGCGTAATCGTCAGGTTTGCCGCTGTGTGAAGATCCACGCCCACGAATGCCAAATTAGCTCACCGAGTGTCAAACTTGATGACGAATACTTCGGAAAAGAAGCGCTTCAGGCGAATGAAACATAGTGAAGTTTTTAAGCATGATTACATTAAACGATTGAAATATAAACTTGTAACGTAAGCGTAATAGCAAGAAAAGTGCGAGACATAAAAGAGAGTTGTTTGTTGTTTGGATTAGAGAATATCATTACTCCAATTCGAGAAATTTGTGTCCATCAAATTGAATACACCGCCCCTGCAAGCACATTTTGTAAAGCTAGCATCACGTTCAAATTAAAAAAAAAAACCATAAGTTAACTCCGAAGGCCACATATACCCACAAATGTAGCCATCGAAATACCTACCAACCCAGCAGCAGACAGCTGCAGGTCCAGTCACGCGAAACCTTGTGTGTAAGCAAAGAAAGCTTAGCTTTAATTACTACGTCTAGCGTCGATATCCTCAAAGACTTTATGCGTCTTAAAAAAAAAATCAGCAGTTGAAGTATTGCCTCCTTGTGGTCCCCTAGGAATCTCTCGTTTTATATGAAACTGAGGAATGAAGTTATCATTGCGGCAGCGAAATTTTAACACCTAATTTAAGATAAAGATATAGCGATAACCGTGTGATGACGCCCACTGCGCTGCTATGACAGAAAGGAGCAAATTATAGATTTTGTTCTTCACTGCGTGACAATCCAGCGGCGCTCAAACGCTTCACCAGAAGTACTATAATGCTCTTGATTTGCAAACGCAAGCATACGTGCAAAACAACTTTCGAGTCTGGGTTGCGGCATTCATTTTAGATGTGACGAATAATCAGTAAAAGTATTCAACTCAAGTACACCTATCAACTCAATCACTTTGCACTGGGGCCGAAATAGAGAATTTCGCCAGGAGCTGGGAACGGGTCACAGTCCACAAAACAAGATTTTCCAACTTATCGCGGCAGCCTTACCGGTACACTCAGAAACGAAAATGCACGATTTACGTGTTCTGTGATTACACGCCCTTAGATTCGACATAGATGATATTATGGACAATTTAAAGGAAAATTTACCGAAGCGGTGTTTATCTTGGCCATGGGTGTGTGCACCTGCAATGTACCAAGATTCGCACACACAAATTGTGAATAGAAGGGTCAGGAAACGCTATATGGGCTTCATTTCAAGCTTGGAGTTCTCTTTGCATTTGTGGTGACTGATAAAATATGGCTCTGGCCTGGAACGTACTAAGAAAACTAATTGTGCAGCGAAACTTAAGATAATTTCCCGGGTGTCTTATAAAAGTACGCGAAGGATACGTGCAAGTGAAAATAAATAAAATATATTTTTAATCTTTTTTTTTTCTTCGGTACTTGAAGGATAAATTGATTTAGTGCATCTTCTGTTTGATAAAGAAGGCGCCGCATTTATTATACAATATACGTCCAAAACGCAATGCTTGGGGATTTCTAGCAAATAGTTGCTTTTCGGAATGAGTACGAGACATAAAAGATGGTTGTTTGAATTAGAGAATCTCGTTATTAGAAAACTGTCAAATGAGAACTATAAGCAAGTAAAAAACGTTTCGTAGTTTTGGTCAGTTAGGAACGGCTTACGTTATTCCTTGGTGGCGATTCAGTGTGTCGTTTGGAAGGCATTTCGTGTGTTATCCTCTGGGGGGGGGGGGCTGTTTATTTAATGATGCAGTAACCAAGAAACAACGAAAGTTCACTGATTAATTTCAAAGGATCATGGTGGATTACGACAACCTGCATAAGCTAGGCGCAAAAGAAAATAACTACGTTAGGGGCGCACGCCAACTTCACGCTCAAAATATCGTTACCAAGCAGAAAACGCCGGTCGTTAGCCATAAGGTATTCCCTATGTTTACGGATTAAGTACTTAATATAGCTTAAAAGATTAGATTGGAGTTTAAAGTGGCTTAGTTAAGAATTAACAATTTATTATGTGCATTATGAATTGCTTGCGAGAAGACAACCTTAACACAGGGCCGGAACATGATGATTCGTTGATTATTCACTGCGGATTACTTGAAAGATATATCGCCTATATTTACTGAAATATTTTATGACGACCCGATAAACTGAGCGAGAAAAACAAGTACAAAGAAAGATGCGCGCGAGAAACTCGGCACAGACATCTCAGAATAATTTCGCGACGTAATTGAATTCGTCGAGTATTAGACACTGTGGTCATTGAATGAAGAAACGGTTGTAAGCTTAAATTATCAAATTATCTAGAACGAAATATTAAAAGGCTTGATGTCCCTCAAGGAGTTTTAACAAAGACTTTAGGTCCTACAACTCTAGCCTCGTATTTGTATTTCGACACAACTGGAGTCCGCTCAACAACCTGGTTGACTGAATGGTTCACTCGCCATATCTTTACCTGGCAATTCACCATCCTCGGTTCCTTCTGCCCCTCCCCCTCCCCCCGATCTCTCTCTTACAAGCCTGTAGATGTCCGTTCTTCGAAGGGACACACTTGCGATAATACCCCCTTGTGCCTGCTTTGTTCCCAGGAACCTTTTCCCGGCTGAGGAAGTTTGTCTTCAGAAGCTTTGGGCCCGGTTGGCCCGGACAGCTGCTGTCATCTGAGCCTGGGGATCTACAGTTGACAACTCTACAACGTGTCCTAAATGCCCGGCGCATGTATCTACTGCGGACAGTCCTTATCTCGTGCGGTTGTGCCCTGGTACTAAGGACATTAGACACAAGGTGCTTAGGAAGGCCACGTTAAAGTCGAATGTCCCGGAAGATTTTACCCGTTGCAAAATTCATTGCTGCAGTACCTGCTGCAAACGGAACTGCACACATTTATTTGCCCCCTCTCGCTATTTTTTTACATATGCTTTGAAATAAGTACACCGCAAAAAAGGAAGAAAAAAAAGAAAAAGAAAAAAGAAAGAAAGATTAAGAGTCGCATAAGTGGTGCCGTGTTACTACTTGCTAGTGAACTTGCAATCTGGATGAAGTATACGTCAGGGAACCGCTTACTTCATAGTTACTTCGCAGATAAAGGTTCGCGCTTCATCTGAGCCGTTCACGAGGACCTGCTGTGTATACTGTTGAATAAGACAATTAGCGACACAATTCAAGCATGTAAAAAACATCGCGCAAGCTCTGGACGTGCTAAATTCAAGTTAATAGTGCACAATCAGATGAACAAGTGTCTTCCCAGACAGCATGGACTTTTCTCTCTCTCTCTCTGTCTCTTAAATGAATATCGCACATATTTATTGAAGCATGTTTGTGTTCTTTAGCTTTGAAGAGTCAGAAAGACCTGACTAGTAGATAGCTTCTTTCCCATATGGACAAAAGAAGACTCGAGTGAAACTTGGACCTTTGCTCGTGGTGCTCTGGGCAAGTAGCTGCTTGCTGCGATGTAGATGTTTTTCTTGAATCGCCAAAAAGTAACGAAGAGGAGCGGTAAATGCGTGCTACGCCTAGGATATATATGCGAGGTGCTTAGTTGAAACATCGAAACAAAATTTCTGCTTGTTACGTCGACAAATTAGCAGTTAATACTTACTGTGTATCGACCAACAACTAATTAGCCCCACTATACACCCGCCATCATATATATAGACGAACTCGGAGAGGAGCTAAGACTAGTAAAATAATAACAATGTCCAAGCTATAGATTCAAACATATATAGGTGCTTTTATATGCGGGGTCACCCTGCAGACCTATCGACAGACTCTGTGTGTGTGCACACGACCCCCTTTTCTTGCGCCCCGCCGGCTCCGACAGTCATTGTCAATCCCAATATTGCCCGAGGCGGCGGCCGAGAGAGTTTCGCAGGAGGCGCCTCAAACAATCACAGCTAGGCGAACAACTTCCTTTGCAAGAGTCGCCAGAAGAGCGGCGACAAGCGGCAGGGCCAATCACCGCCACCATACAACGCCGCCCTTCTCGAGTTTGTCGAACTCTTCGAGCTCGAACCACTTTGACACTGCTTTCTTTTATATCCTCCCTCACCGAACTATCATCATAGGCGCAATCAGCAACGGGTGAAGAAAGGGGGTCGCCGTAAAACAACTTCCTTAATATTTCAAAGCAAATAAATAGATTGCGAAACAACTGCCACGAATGCGCGTTGTTGGATGCCTTCTGCTACGCCGGCAGTGACGGTATAGCGGCGCCTTTGTATTTGCCGCCGGCTGTCCGCAAAGGAACCTGTGTTGTCTGCTTCCGCCACTACACTCATCACCTCTGAGCCACTTGTCCTGTCGAGGCTCCCGAGAAATGATTGCCTTTTTGACACCACTGGCGCCTTTTGCACCTTTTTAGCTCGTCAAGCTGCTGGCAGTGTCGGGACAAACTTGCGTGTCTATTGGCCGTCTTCTAATTGCATCCTGCCCGCTGGGAGTCACATCTGTATCGGTTCAATACTTTATCGTCAGAGCTCTGCAAGACCACTGTCAGTTTCCTGACTTGGCCATATTGATCAACTGCCGACACGTAATGATCTCCGCGCCGTTTCCCTGCCGGTTCGCTGCATGATTCCAATCGCATGAAGCTCGAAACACTGGCACTGCTTAAAGAAATTGTGCTGTTTCATTCCACTGCATATATAGTTTTTCATTATTTGAAGCTTATAGTGCTTTTCTGCTGCTGACACTGACATGAGCATCGCACTTCACAAGACACACTCAAATCTGCTTACAAGGAACTGCGTATGATGATGAGAAAAAAAGGTGGTTTTAAGATAAGTAAGTTATGCTTAGTTTTGACCTAAGCACGAGCTTGAAACATGCGCCAGTCACTTGAAGATAACATGTCCCTCAATCGCTGCTAGAAATAGCTACATAGTACCGTATTCAAATGTACTAAAGATTAGCCAGGACCTCTGGGCTAGCTACATATTTGTGGTATATGGTTACTGCTCGAAGCTTTACTAAAACTTTGTTACATGGAGAGTTCATTCGCCTCAATTAGACTATTTCAAACTGGAGGCGCCATTTCACGGTTTGAATCAAGTGTGAGCGACTAAAAGCCCTTTCGTCACTGGCTATCACGTAACGATATCTGTTAAAAACAAAATAAAAAAAGACACGAGAGCAAAAGAAAATGAAATATACCAAAAGGCCAAACATTAGCACAGAATCAGAGCAATTAGGAGACGAATAAAATGTGAACCATGTGCCGATGGTAGGCATCCTCTCAATGAATCCACTTGGCGCTGAGAAGTTTGAGCCTCCACAGCGGTGGCTTCCAATAGTCTTGGTATATCCATAAAGTTTCGTAAAAGCTTTGCTATAAGCATGTCGTTACATACATGACAGCCAGCTGCGTAACAACGTTCTTTCTTCTCTGTTACAGAAAAGAAAATGGGTCACACGAGTTACAAAACTTCCGCTTATAAAGACCGAGTCGTTATGAACTCGACGTAGACATATGTACAGGTTGTCCCAGCTAACTTTAGCCAAGAGTTTAAAATTTTGAATATGCCATGTAGCGGGACAACCAACGTCATGTTATTTGCCGTCGCTTGGAGATACTTAGATGATTTGTTTCACTCCACATAATTACAAAGTTATTCTTAACTATTTAACCAACTTCTCAAATATTATAATTAAATAAAAAGGGAGGATATTGTAGACCAACATGAAAACTTCCGATACAGCTTTCTGTCGCTCAATACGTGCTACGTGAAAGAGTTTTTACGAGCGTGAAAGGAGCCCGCCAATGCACGCAAAATTGCCGCGCGCCTGGCCGCTTGAGGCACGTCGCGTGTATTCGCGGGTTGCATTCGCATGTTAGACATGTATTGGCGCGTCGCATTCGTATATATTGTCCCCAGGTCTCATCAAGTTGTCTATGTCAACTTGTTTGCCTGGAGGACCCCCAAATTTGTGTTGGAAATAAAGTGAAGTGAAGTAAAGTGAATAGACGAGCGTGGCTATATCTTCCCCCCTCCCGTCGCGGAGCTTGAGGCCATCCCTTCAATAATGATGCTTTTTACTGCTACTACAGCTACCGTATATGCGACACCGAACACACCAGCGTAACTGGTGATTATCCCGTAGATCATAGATGCTACAAACTATGCGCTTCGGAGGTCCAATCCGATTAAATACGCCTTAGTTGTCAGTCGGCTCCCATGCTGTGTACTCTTATCCGTGTTCTCCGTCCTGCTTGCACTGTTTCAAATATGGATAAAAACATGCCTTCTTCGGTATAGAATCCACCTTTTTCACGGCGTGACGGCGCGTGCGCCCTGCCCTGGCGGATTATTCACGAAAAGTTTTGGAAGAGGTGAGCGCGCGGTCACGTGGCCCGATCTTAGCGGAAAGCCCCCGAGAAAAAGAGAATGCACTCGGACATGCGCTGCTGCACACACTCGTGCCGTGTACCACGTTGAAACTCCCCTGGTAGCTCTACGTCGGTGTGGTGCCGAAAACGTGCGTAGCGTAAGACTGCGACTCAACTTTAAAGCAGAAAGCGGCCGGTGTGTGGTCCAGACTGCACCGTGAGCCACCCATAGTTGCCGCCTTTCATTGATGGCTAGCAAATACAATGAAAAACCCTTGGGTTACACTTGGGCGGAATTTAAACACATCACGTTGCTGACGAAGTCTTCTTCCAGCATTAGCCTTCATCTGCTGGCGGTTGCAGCGCGTGCCTAACTTCACGTCCTCGTTTAAGACGTGCTAACACTGGGTCGATACGAGACCAACAAGGCGCTCACGCCAACGACTGGTCGACTGTTCAGCACAGTGTGTCGCTGAGACTAATTTATCATACCAGGCCGACAACTACGCAACCACCGAGCACGAGTTGTCCTATTGCGACGGGCTTTCTTGTCGACGGCACAGACAAAATCAGCGTGCCGAGAATCGTTTGACCGAACCCTGCGCAATCGGCCATCAAACCGACAACGCGATAGCAGCAGTGCCTTCGATTTCGTACTTAATTAATCCGTTTCAAAATTAGTCGAACGCGCTTAAGAAGTTGAAATGCACAAGCTTCAATCCTGTCAAGCCATGCACATGGAGTTTGCGCCAATGTTGATTCTGGTCTGGCGTCGTCGAATTCGTGCACCCAGTACCGGCAGACATGAATTGAAATGTAAGCAGTTAAGACGAAGGAAACTGCTTTTTTAATTCAGTTCTGGCCTTAGAGATTTGAAATCAACTACTCTTCACTTCGCACGGTGCGCACACAGTAAACGGCAAGTGGCGACGTAGAGTTCTGCCAACTTATATCTGTACGTCACCTTTCCTGTAGGCTGCCGGTTGCATTCGCTACGTAGATTGGTGGGTCCTTACATGTTGTTATGCTGACATATTTCTCGATTCACGAGTTGCACTGTTTATCTCTCCGTCGAACGGGCAACAGAAGACGGTGCATTTGGCACATCAGCATAAACAACCGTCTCGCTCAGTTATGCCAACGGTGTCGGCGATGTAATCCGCGTTCTCGCGAGGGAATAACACAGCCTGTATGAATGAGTGCTTATGCAAGTATGGTTTCTTTCTAATAATGCTTCATATAGCATGCGCAAACTGCTAGCATCATGAAGTTAAAGAAAAGCGAGAATCTGTAATAAACTAACAGCCAATTATATGTGCATCTGTATCACAGTTGCCGTTGTTTAAGTGGTTCAGCCACTCGTATTGGGACCTTTGATGGTGGAACACCCCAACTCATATGCGCAGGTATGTATGTTTTGCTACGTTTTGATATTATTTCTTATCAACGATGCACTTTTACCCTTAGTATTTGAGTCTAAGAACGAGCTGTGGCTATAGATGTCGATGTAAAGAAGCATGCACCACTTTGGCCAGCCCGACGTATAGAAAACTGCGCTCGAAGACTTCTTGAATATGCGAAATGTCTAACGAATGCGTAAAAGGAATGCGAAAAGTGATGTGCAAGTGCAGCAATCAGCACAACAAACTCCAAAGCAGCTGCGTCACAAACAGAACTCCGGCGGCCGCATTTCGATGGGGGCGAAATGCGAAAACACCCGTGTGCTTAGATTTAGGTGCACGTTAAAGAACCCCAGGTGGTCAAAATTTCCGGAGTCCTCCACTACGGCGTGCCTAGCTCATAATCAGAAAGTGGTTTTGGCACGTAAAACCCAAAATATTATTATTATTACAAACAGAACTGAGCGCGCCTTTACCGGCCGCACCGTTTGCACAACAGCGCACTCAGGCCTGCTTACCCTTAGTCGGTGAGTGCTACATGGCTTCCAGGAATGACATGTTGCCCTGGAGAAGATAATAATAATTGTTCACGATCCGCGAAACGCACAACCAATGCGCGCACAACATGGCCGCAGCTACACAAATGAACCGGCGCAAGCTCCGACACCCTTCCAAAACGTTTCCAGCGGCGTGCGGCAGAAGGGAGCACAGGAAAATGAAAAATGTGTATTGGACGACAACGTTCGTGAAGTTTGTGATAGATGAATCACATTAAGCGTGAGAGCGACAGCATCCAAATAGTGATAACTTCATCGAGCGCCCGTTGTGTATCTGTCCTCAGTGCGACGTACAACGCTTCTCTCTCATGATAACTTTAAACCGATTCGACACGTGGCTGTTCTCTGAGCCAAAGGTGTCCGGACCGTGACCACATACGTCCCTGGCGCATAAAAGTTCACTGACGATTACAATACTTTCTAACACGTAATTTGAGGGCAAATATATACGTGTTTTCACTTCGCGATATACTGGCTGGCGCGGACAATCTGTCCCGTGCGGCATGTTGCAAACGGAACGAAGTGTGGCAAGAGTGCCCCGCTAATCGGGACTTCGCGAGAGGCAGCGCGCGGGTGACGCGAGGGCGCGATTCACAGCAGCCACCGCAGACAAACATCCGCTCATGCAGCGCTTTGCTTCCATATATGGCATCGGTGGCGTCATCGGTGAACAGACGACGCGCGCTTCTGTATCGCCATCTCGTAGCCATCGTCGTCACAGAAGCAGTTTTGCGCGGAACTACGCTTTTCTTCTGATGCTTTCGCGATATTTTCCTCATCCGATTTCCGCCTCATGGTGCCGCTGCGCCCTCCTCCTACACTTTCCTCCTCACGCTCTCTTCGCTACCGCCCTCTTTCATAACCCGCTGCGCTCGGCGTTCGCTCTTTCATCCTTCGCTGTGTTCGTTCGCTCGGTTACGAGGGACATCGATGCTCGCCGCAGGAACGGGTGCCTAAATGTTTCGTTTTAGAGAGATTCATGTGCTATTGCAATATTAGAGGTCCACCCTCTTGAGTGACCGTTTATAATGTCCCTGAGCACTCTCCCGCGTGCACTCAGTGCACCCTTCCTACCCCTTTTCCTCTTTCTATTCTCACTTTCCTTCACCCCCTCATGTAGGGTAGCAAAGCGGACACGGTCGGGGTCAACCTCCATGTGTTTCTCCTCCTTGCTTCCTCTCCCGCTCTATCAAAGCGATCAATGGCAAAGAAATGAAACAACGCGGACGTGGCAATATGCTTTAACAAAGGCAATTGACATTAAGCACGCATTTTCTTTGTTCAAGGCGTATCACAACTTTCGCAACTTAATTACGTCGCTCACTCCGACGTCACAGCGTCAGCACGTGTCGACAGTAGCAGTCTGCACAGCGGCGCTTTCATTTGTTGCGCCCGCAAAATGTGCGGGAGCGACTCGTTCCTCCGCTTGTTTTCACCCGGCACGTTTCGTGCCGCGAAGGAAACGTCGCCAAAGCCCGCGCAGAGGGGGCGACGATTGAGTAGGGGTGGAGTGTGACAATGGTGGGAGCCCGAAAAACGAAACAAAACGCGAAAATGACTGGCGAAGCCTCCCGCTGATTGAAAGCGCGTGCGAGGGCCCCCGTGGCCAACACGTCTTTAATTAGGGGCGAGGAAACGCGACAAGGCGGCGTATTAACAGGCAGCACGCCTACGAGAGGAGCGGGCGCGGTGCGGCAGCGGCGGAACTAATTTCAGTTACACGGTGGGGCGGCCCAGCTAATGAAGACAAATTATGATCACCTTATAAAGCTGACGTCAGGATCGTTAAGCGCGGGTCGAAAAGATGGCCCCGGTAGTTGTCGCGCCATTTCCAATAACGCGCTGCGCGCGCCCGCGGCGTGGAACAAGCGCCCGAGCGCGTGTTCTCTCTATATGCCGAGCCATTCTTGCTGCGGGCCAAACATTCGCACAATGGCCTCGCGCTTTTCATCTGCGATCGTGCCTGCCGCGCCGAGAAAAATGGCTGTCGCGGTTCAGCTGCGCGAGGGGGTCGCATAGCTTTTGTCGCCACAGAGCCCGGCGAAAAAGGTCGTGCAGTGTCGGGCTGCCGCGGCACACGCGGAACTTGGTTTTTCGGGACCGAGAAGGCTATATGAGAAGAAATGAAAATGCGTTGTGCAAGCTTCCAGTCGCTCAGCGTTGCTGATCTGGCGCAGCCAGTGCACATATAAGGTTGGCATGGCACGAGTAGCTGGTTCACTCGCCGCTAACTGGGGAGGAGGGACAAAGCAGGGAATGGTTCCGCAGGCAGCTCTGCTTGTCACTCGCAAACACATACGCCATCCTTTTCATTCGCAGATAATGCAGGAGATGCACAAGCACGTAAGCTCCCACAAAACGCGACGCACTTACTTGCGCAGCCCACGTTGCGGTCTTATACTTTTTGCCTTAGCACTCGCGGTGGCTTTAGAACTTATTCGACAATAACGTGTGAGTTAGTACAAGCATGAATTCTTACTTTTGCACAATTTAGTGATCACTAGTGCACCAGATTAGACACGTCGGACTGGTTAAGCCTTGCCAAGACTTGCACTCATGGTACGCGCGCATGGGCTGTGCTTGTTATTTTCTGTATGGCTGGCCATGCGAAGCAGCTTCTCTGCTTACCCGCCGTTATGCGTTATGTCGTTCGTCTTCACACAACTCCAGAATATCGTTGATTTAGCCTAGCCAACTAAGAGACCTTCTTCAATGCACGTTGCATCACCCGGGATGGCACTTCGTGGGTTTTAGCAACTTCTCTGGCATCACGCCCAGCGTAGTGCGCAAAAAACTCAGCTGTTGTATGATAGGGATGGTGAACGCGTGCACTCAACCGTATTAGTTTGCGAAAAAAAATTTAAATATGGGGTTTACTTCCCAAGACCACTTTCTGATTATGAGGCACGCTGTAGTGGGGGATTCCGGAAATTTCGACCAACTGGGGTTCTTTAACATGTACCTAAATCTAAGTACACGGGTCTTTTCGCCCCCACTGAAATGTGGCCGCCACGGCCGGGATTCGATCCCGCGACCTCGTGCTCAGCAGCCCAACACCATATATCCACTGAGTAACCACGGCGGGTAGGTTTGCGAACGACGATCTTGACAGTTCTAAAGTTAAGCAGTGCCAGTGGAAGCACCGCAGCGTGGGCTCAGTAGCTATGATGTTTTGCTGCTGGGAACAAACCCGTGGTTTGAATTCCCTGGCGGTGCGACAGCATTCCGATGAGGTTGGATTGTAAACGCGCCTGTATACTGCGATTTGGGTGGACGTCCATGGGCCCCCAACAGCCCAAAGTGATCTAGAGAAGCCACTATGTTGTCTCTCATAGCCCTTCTGTTACATTGATGGATTGACTTCATCGCCAGATTGACCTATCATTCAATCAACCCAAGCAGGAGCAGTGCTCTGTGCATTGTGCCGATGTAAAGACTGAAATGCACGAATGTTGTGCGAAATGCCAGTCGATAGAAAAAAGAAAAGGATGACTAGCTGACACCAACTTATGGCACGACTGAGCGGCTCATTGAAGAAAAGTACGATGGCGACGTTCTCATGCGGCACGATTCAGCGAAGCCGCAATGTAACAGCAATGCAGCCAATCAGAAATTGACACACTCTTAGACAAAGAAAGAAAAAGTCGCAGGGAAAACTACGAGCTCCGTCGCCACGATCAGTCTGCGTGGGCCGCGAAACCACTTGCGATTACAGCCATCGCTAATGGCCAGCTTATCACCTTCTGTGCCAATAGTGGCCAATCTTTCTGATTCCTTTCCCGCCACGCTTTGCGTTATACTTTATCGGGACCTTTCGAGATCTCATAATGACTTTCTTTTTATGAGTCATTACCGTGTGCCTGCAGGCTAGACTTATTCTTGTTTCTACTACCTGTGCGCATTTTGGTTTAATGTATTTTTTTACTTGCTCATGCCGAAACGTCTTCGTATTCTGACGTCGCACTCAGGCTTTGCCTAAGCAGCGACATCCACACCCAAAGAACCTCGTAACGCCCAAAAGCGCTTGTAACTGTAGCTTCGCCATCAAGGTCAGCTAACTCGAGGAAAAAACTTGGTTATGTGTGGTTATGCGACCTGCTCCGGAGTGTCAAGCACTCATGCTACGCGGCGTCCACAGGAATGAGAAAACTGCGCTCGTATTCCTGGCAAACGGAAAAAAAACCAAGAAAGAAGAAATAAATATCCGCCTTCATTCCACCCAGTTAAAGTGGATGCACAGCGAAGCTGTTGCCGTCGTTAGAGAAGCACAACCCACGTTAGACAAGTACCACCACCCTAACTGTACGTTAGACGACGTTACACAAGTGCCATCGCCACATGCGGCGTTATACAACCACCAACTGCTGACGTAGCACTTTTATTTCATTATAGTTATAAGGATGGCCTTAAAGTCGCTTTGATACACGGCGGTGGGTTCGGCGACCACCATGGACACGTTTGCAGCCTAGGAGGGAGTTGCCGTTTGAGGTCTGTCCGATTGGCCGTGGCTGATACGTGGTGGTGCTGTTTTCGGACAGTGTTTGCCATAATGTCGACTACGGTTGCAGCACACGCTGTGCGACAGGTGTGTCGTTATTTATTTATATTGTAGTTTATGTAGCTCAATCGACGCATTCGTTTAAAATAGAGGCTTGCTTTTCTCTGAGGTGTTAAACTTTCAATTATACACAGCGGTTGTCGCCGTAACATAAAGATCTGAATGCAATATAACGTGCTGAATCGCTTTTAATTACCCCACTTTGAGATAACTCACGTAAGCGAAAGTTAATTAAATAATTGATTATACATTAATTATTATTCACTTAATCGATCAGATACATTATTTAATTGAATAATTAGTTACTCGATTGATTATGTAGTTAACTAATAATTACCTAACCAATAAAAGTTAAGTGTGCTGTTGGTTTGCATTGTACATATTACCTAAATAATTGAGCGATTAGATAAATAATCATTCAGTTAATAATTGCTTTTGCTATCCCCAGTAGCGTGTTGATCCTGAGACTTTCAGAAATTAGGTAGCAAGTCTCTTTACAAAATGCCCCTATATAGCTTGAGTGATATCTGCATACGAAGGAGCAGGTTTTCATTGATAAATTTTTTCATGTGCGACAAGTAATTGTAAGAATAGCACGTGTATTTCCACAGTTGTTGATTTTCTGCAGCCTAAGGATGTACAAGCAACAATTGTGACTTCTACTAACTGTTGTATAACACTTGAATTCATACTGCCAAAATTTACGTAACGAGTTGGCTTGCTCTCCTTTTCAATATGTTTAGCCTTTCTTATATCCCCCTCACGCAGCCTTTCCCCTCTGAGCATCTGAGGACCTAGAATAAATAAAAAAACGTAACCTAGAAACATTCACAAGCGCAACGGTGCAACGAGTTGTCGTTGCAGACTGTGTCGAGGGAAACACGGCGGGTTCCATACAGGATGGGTGGATGGATGGATGTTGTGAGCGTCCCCTTTGGAACGGGGTGGTGGGTTTCGCCACCAAGCTCTTGCTATTGCACTGCCTAATGTCCCACCCAGATTAAAGAAGAAAAAAAGAAAAAAAAAAGACTGCGAACTCCCACAACCGAATTTTCTGATCCCCTATTGCAAACTGTGCTTTTGTACGTCTCCGTTTTTTGCCGTTTCCCTACTTTTCAAATCGCCTGTTACAAATCTATATTGCGGACATGTTTACTTTTCCACAGCCCGTGCTGAAGTGGCGCCACCTGGTGACGTCTACAAAAGGAGCCTCAGCCATGGGCCCTCCCTGAACACACTACCCCCTTCTCGTACGCTGTACTCTACTCTCTCCGATACTCTCTGCGTGCTCTGTGGTTAGAAATCACCGCCTGCGTATCACGCTGTAAGTATTTATTTCCTATGAGATTTTCCTTTATATCTTTTTTGTAAAGAGGCTGCAAGATTGTTCCATGGCGCTCCCTTTTAGTATTCTTTCTTTCCTTTGTAAAAATAAATAAATAAATAAAAGTGTCTCGCCATCCCGACGCTGCGAAAGGTGGTGGTCAGCGAAGCTGTTAGAAAACCACTCAAATTCCGTCGATGGGGATATGGAATGTTTTGTTGTTCTTCCTAGTCTTAGCACGACACCGTTGTTGAGCATTACGATTTTGCACTCTTCCACGCTTATCGTATTCACGCTGCTCTTCGGTAATCTTAAGTTTGAGTGGCCTACCCATGGCCGTCTTGCAATCAAGTGAATGTGTCGATAGGCAGCTGTCTCTTTTCTATGCGAAGTTTGGTGACGTCACTCACTGATTCGTATGCTGCTGTTGCCCCTTTTCAACCGGAAGAGCTTATACAAGCGTAATCTTTACCGGGAAACACACAAGGGGAGAAGGAACGTGCCTCACATTGTCCACAGGCACCTTATCATCCATCATGCGGTTTTGAGTCTTGTTTTATGCTTCTCTTTATTGAAATGAATGCTGAGCTGTGCATTGTACGCCTGATTCCAAAGGAGAGATGCTATTTTTTACGGTTTCTTTTCTTTCTTTTTTTTATGGATGGGCATAAAGAATCCCGACCAACTAGAGGCTAACAGCTTCGTGGTAATAACAGAAAAATAAACATTCAGGGGCAATCCAGCGGTAAATCCGAGTGAAATGCGTTGGCATTTTGTGGCACCTTTTTGAGATGCCAGATCCGTGATGTAAGCCGCGCTGGCCACACTGCAAAGTATTTTTCAGGAGCTTACTCGACCCACGTCCTGCTTCTTCAGAGGAGCGAAGTGCGGCTGTGGTCCAGGGCAGACCACGTCAGTTGATCTATATATATATATACACGCACTTGCTGTTCTGCGACCTCCTCTGCGATCTCCTATCTACATGTACCACGTCACCGGCTTCCCCCCCTTCACAAACATACTCTTATTTTTCCCTTTGACCTTCCTAACGTAAAAAAAAAAGGAACGCTTCCACTTAGTTCCATCAGCCAAAAAAAAAAGAAAGAATGTTGCATCACAAGGTGGTTTTCTTCGTGATGAGGACTTTGGCTGCTTCGGTAGCGAAACATTAGTATCACGCGGAACTAGCAAAACAGTGACGTGCGTCCGTTGCAGAGGAACATAACAACAAAAACAGAAAAACTGCGTCGTGCTTACAGAGACAAAACAAACAAACAAACAAACAAACAAACAAACAAACAAACAAGCAAGCAGCAAGCCAGCAAACAAACAAACAAACAAAGACGGACTGGCATTGGTTTAATCAAGTGTTGTGCCTGTATATTTAAATACTTTGCTGGTATAGCCAGCCTTGGCTGAATAGCGCCGCGGGACTCCAAGCGATAATTACAGTTTAAGAATTGACAAACTCAGCAACCGGGGGAGGGGAGGGAGGTAGCCAAATGTGGCGTTCATTTCAAATAGTGCAAACTTTGGCATGTAGTTCAGCTGCGCGCACACACTCAGATAAGTGCGTTGTTTTACCAACTCATTGGTAGCCTTATGACTGTTAATGTAGTTTAGTTAATGCACCCTGCCTTTCGTTAAAAGACGACTGTGTCGCTACGAGTTTACAACTACTTGTTATTATTTTGTGATCACCACTGAAGTCATATCCGCTCCTCGTGAAAGTTATCAATGTTCATTTTGTTTTATGTAGAACTGTCTTGGCGCACTGCTACTAGAATTGACAGAAAAAAAGCTAATTGCAATGAACCTCAAGCATGACTTTTTATCCCTGTATAAAGAGAGAGAGAGACAAGAGAGGAAAGATACGGAGGTTAACCAGAAATTATCTCCGCGGTTGGCTACCCTGTACTGGGGGAGGGGCAAAGGGATGCTTTAGGTGAAAGAGAGAAAAGGATAGAATGAAAAAAAAAATGAAGGCACTGCTGCGGTACGTAACAGACACGGGACTTTCTGACAAATTGTGACTGTACACTGTGGGACGTAGGATTGTACGGTGACACTGCGTAACACTAGGAAGGCCTTTGCGGGCTGCGTGACAGTGCCCACGGAAAGAGTTCGTGTGTCTCGTGTGTATGAGTATGTATCCCTGTGTAACACCAGAGAGCATGCGTTGCTGGTTCCTGAGTTCCGGTGTATTTACAATCCAGGATGTACATTTTATAGCCTGTTTCTTTTATGTTTCGGGCTCATAACTCGATCTAGTATCAATCTCTCACATTTTGGAAGTAGTTCGCCAATCGGCACACTCCATTATGTGTTTTGTCATATTTCATTTAGGAACTGAATGTGTACAGTCCATCTGCAGTACTTCATCTATCTGCATAAGCGCCGCAACACAACCATTATTAAATTTGAAGTAGGGGGTTTTACGTGCCAAAACCACCATATCATTATGAGGCATGCCGTAGTGGGGGACTCAGCAAATTTGGACCCCCTAAGGTTCTTTACCGTACACCTTAGTTTAAGTACATGGATGTTTCCATATTTGGTCCCCATGGAAATGCGGCCGCCATGGCTGGGATGCGATCCCGCGACCTCATGCCTAGCAGCACAACACCATACACTAAGCTACCACGGAGGATAACATGACCATCGATTTCATTGATACGTACTCCGCGCACTCACGGACACAAACCCACAGAAAGACGTTCATTTCGCATTTATAACTACGTGTCAGTAGACTGCCGCGGCTTTAGCTGCGGAGGCGCAATAGAGACGTTGGGGGGTTGCAGTATAGGGGAACCGAATTTGCTGTCTCGTCGTGAGATTGCTGCATCTCTTATTCACTACAGGAATCGGATGGTTCTGTACACAGGCCCACTACAGAAGAGGGCCTGCCGTGTGCTTAGAAATAACCAAAACGAAAAAAATAAAGGTGAACAAGAAAGGAAAAGGATATGAAAGAGGACGCGGCAGAGCGGACAGGCATGAGAAGAAGAGAGGCAACGCATTTCTGTCCGGGACTGGATATCCATCTCGCAAACGAGACCGGGGAGGGGCGGACAATGGCCGGCTTAGCAGACAGGCACAACTGCTCGCGTCGCCAGTTGGCAACTGATCGCCGCGCCGAAGGGGGAGATGGGGGCGGCGGCCCTCTGTTGCTGCTACCGCGGCGCGGCGCTGAAATGGGCAAGTTAAAAGCAGTCCGGCACGCCGAGGATTGAGACCCAGCTTGGGAGCTGAAGAGAAGCCGCTTTGAGATGAGTCCGAAGAGGGGGGGGGGGGGGAGGCTGGCAGTGTACGTAGGTCGGTGACGGGGCTTCCGAATAAAGGACGTGCTCTACGGGAGAGATGGTGAGGGAGTGTAAGGAGGGGTCCCAATTGCGATTTAATGCACCCCGAGCTCAGTCCCGTGATGGCGCGTTTTGCTTTTCCGGCCTTTTTCTACCATCCGCCCGGAGGCAGACGGTATATAGTGGGCCGGGAGGGCATGAAAAGAGGAGCTGAAGCGGCTGAAGCCCTCTGTATAGACTGCGTGCTTGAAAGACGGACGCGCGCGCAATGGTCGAAAAGAGGAGGATCGGGGGGAAGTTGTTGAACAATGGCTTCCTCTTTCAGCCAAAAGCGGCGTGTGGTGCTTCGCGGTGTGCGTTCTCGCGCTCTAATGGGCACGCACACGTCTCGCCTGCACTGGGTTTGTCGTTCTGTGCAGAGCGTGCTTCCGTGAGCAGAAGACGACCAGTGGAAGGGGAGGGGGAGGAAGGCTTTTTAAAGCAGGTGGACGTACGGTGGCATCTGCTGAAGGACGCGCAGAAAGGCACGCCTGTCAGAACGATAAGGATGTCTTTACGCCTCTCTGATGGGGGGACTGCAACACGAGAGAACCACCTCGAGAGGGGGAACCGAATCGAGACGGTGGGGCTGCGGCCGCAAGGTGCCTGCTTTTTACGGTGAGGGCCTCGAGCTTGGGCCTCGCGGGTTCTCTTCGATGGCGGAAAGCGTCCATAGGGGGAGCTATTATGGTCGCCATTACGAGACAAATGGGGCAGCCTGCGTCAGCCTACAGAAAACGTGTTGAAAGTGGGTAAGAGGTGGGATGTCTGTTGGGCGTCTAGTAACAGGTCATCCCTCGGTGCCGCGACAGTAGATAATGGTCCTCCACCGCCTTTATTATCTTCCATTATGTTTGGTGCTTTGCATCTCTCTTTTACTTTCGGAGCTGAAGTGACTAGCCGGAGAGGCGTATTTAGCACTGTGATTGGCACGAGGAAAAACTTATGCATGTTTTTACGCCTTGGCGCGGTTGACGGGCAAGAACTTTTGCAGGAATGCTTAACGGGCGGAAGATGGGCACGTATTTTAAATGTTTTTTTTTTTTTATCGGGCTGCCGTTTGGGTGCTGGCCAATCATGATAGCGGTCGTCCCAATGACAATAAGGTTGCGTGTCGATGGCCAGTCGCGGACAGCACTTACCATAGAGAGGCTTCGTGACTGCGGGTGCACTTTATAGGAGAAAACTGGCCTCAAAATGCAAAGCTACGCTGTACTGTCTGAAGTATACGTGCGAGCGCGATATACGGTCGTAGAATCGATCCACGCTTGTCGAGTCTGCTCACCATATATATATATATATATATATATATATATATATATATATATATATATATATATATATATATATATATATAGATCATCATCATCATCATCATCATCAGCCTGGTTACGCCCACTGCAGGGCAAAGGCCTCTCCCCTCTCCCATATTTCTCCAACAACCCCGGTCATGTACTAATTGTGGCCATGCCGTCCCTGCAAATTTCTTAATCTCATCCGCCCACCTAACTTTCTGCCGTCCCCTGCTACGCTTCCCTTCCCTTGGAATCCAGTCCGTAACCCTTAATGACCATCGGTTATCTTCCCTCCTCATTACATGTCCTGCCCATGCCCATTTCTTTTTCTTGATTTCAACTAAGATGTCATTAACTCGCGTTTGTTCCCTCGCCCAATCTGCTCTTTTCTTATCCCTTAACGTTACACCTATCATTCTTCTTTCCATAGCTCGTTGTGTCGTCCTCAATTTGAGTAGAACCCTTTTCGTAAGCCTCCAGGTTTCTGCCCCGTAGGTGCAGAAACCTGGAGGCTTACGATATATATATACTCTATATATATAGATATAATATATATAGAGTAATAATAATAATAATAATAATAATAATAATAATAATATGTACTATATATATATAGATATATATATAGAATTGTGGCCAATGACTCGGAAAAAACATGTGACTTGCTAAACTGGACATCGAGTCGGAGATTGAATATCGAGTGGTGCTGGAGAGCTTTTACAGAATGTTGCTGTCAGAAGAAAGGGAAAACGTTCATAAAACACAGTAAATCCGAGAAGGCGGCAGCTGCACAAGCAACTCACAATGGGTTCTTGTATCTTGTCTCAGTCATACAGTTCTACTCATTACAATTCGACTCTAGAATTATGTTACCTGCAGGATGCATCGTCATTCGACCTTCGAAGAGAAGATCATCGAAAATTTCTAGTTTTGTTGCTGTAAACAGTGCAGCAGCGCCACAGCGATATACTGGTTGATGAGTTCAATAATGACGTGCTTGACTATACAGGGTGTCCCGACTATCATGCACCTAGATATAAAAAATAAGCAAATACCACTCATTTTAAACAGGTCCAAAAACACATATACAGGGAAGAGCACAGGACCAGCGCTGGTCCTGTGCTCTTCCTTGTCCATGTGTTTTTTTGACGCTATTTAAAATGAATGACGCGTGCCAACTAGCTCGCACTCAAACCCTTCTAAGGCAAATGCCACGTGACTGGACATAACCGAGGTAATGTTTGCTTTCGCTTGGAGACATTCAGATTATTATTTGTTTGCATTCCACGTACTTACATGATTAATTAGTCTTACTTAATTAATCAACTTATCAAATATTATTGTTAGATGAAAAGTGGCAATGAGAAAATTGTAGAGCGACGTGAGAAACTCCCGATACAGCTTTCTGTTGCTCAAGATATGTGACATAAGAGTGTTTCTCTACACGTTAAAGTAGCCCGCGAAATAATACATGCGAAAAAGCCGCGTTACTGGCCACTCGAGGCACTTTGCGTGCATTAGCGGGCTCCTTTCACTCTCGGGAAAAAAAAAAAAAAACATTTTTATGTAGCGCGTATCGAGCGACAGAAAGTTGTATCGGGAGTTTTTTATGTTGCTCTACGATTTTCTCATTGACACTTTTAATTTAATTATAACATTTGAGAAGATGAATAACCAATTAAGACTAATAATGTAATTAGGCTGAATGCGAAAAGTAATCTGAATATCTCCAAGCGACGGCAAACAACATTACCTTGGTTCTGTCCAGCTACATGGTATTTGTATATTTTTAAATATTGGTGCATGATAGTTGGAACACCTTGTATAGTGGGCTGTCAGTAAATAGGAGACTGGAGCGAACTGATCCTTAAAAGAGCATAAAGGTGTGGCACTCACGTCAGTGCGACAGCATGAAAACTAGCCTACCACTATGATAAGCAGAAACGTGAGTCTTAAAATATTTAGGGTCTTAAATGGGAGAACGCTATGTTTTTGAGAACTGGGAACTTCTTCTTGTATATGTATGCCGAAAATTAACGCTGCAGGTAATATAGGAGTCCGAGTTCAGAAAGAAAGAAGGGGGGTGGGGCGAGGCGGGGGGGGGGGGGAATAGATGTGAGGTGGTACCCGCAGTGCTTAGATGAAAAAGCAAATAAAATTCCACATTTAAGAATAGTTCCACCTCTGTCAAATTATACCAGTAAAAAAATAAAGCAGTGCGTTTGCAGTAGGAAAACAATAATTTGGTGTTGCTTTACCATGTGTTCTGAGGTACCATGTTTGATGGTGTGGTCATTGACATTCGGCTTAGAGACGCTTAGTCTCCGCAGGCAGTGCTGTTCTTAGACAACTTCACAGGAAGCTATAGCAACGTTGCACGAAGTGCAGGGACAGAGGCGTGCCAAGTTGGGAAAAATGCTGCCTGTTTCGTGCCCATAATAAAGCATGGAGTCAATTTGCAACAGGAGTACTGGAATAAGCGGCACCGGTGTCCTTAAATACTCCTCACAGCATAAGAGCGTAGGTTGTCAATAACAAACAGTTAAACAAAATTAGACCACATTTATGCAGGCACGGTTAAATAAAAGACCAAAATGGCTACGTTAAGAGTTGTTTATTCTTACTCGGCGAGTTCTTTGAGCAATAATTCGTTACTTGCATTGCATTCTTCATAAGTCCTTTCTTTTTACGTGTATATAGGTTTTTCCCTCTTTGCGGGATATCAATTGGGACTCCTTTTTGGTGAACCTCATTACATTTATTCCGTCACTTCTCGTTCGAATGTTTGTAATGTGACAAGTGCAAGCTCACTAAATCTTACTGAAGAGGTTCCTGAAGCCAATAATGGCAAAGAAATCCTCTCAAACGTAAGCGCCAAGTACTTTATGTAGTGATGTTCCACTCTTAAGAAGGAAACATAATTGGTGTTACAGCATCTCGAACAGTTGAGGAATTCGAGGAAGGCCCATAGATTAATTTTTATGCATAGATGTCTTCCTCATGTGTCTCGGCAGTCACGTTTCCGCGGCATGGTCGTAGAAATATGGCAGTTATAACACACGTACTGCCATTTAAGCATACCTGTCAACTCTCCCGAATATTTCGTAATGTTTACGAATTAGCATTCATTCTACGATTTTACGGACGTTGCACTAGGTTTTAAGAAAATTAAGTTTTGCTCACGAAATTATTTCAAAGCTTGTGAACGATGGGAAAGCGTGATGTCGCAAAAGTGGACACGAGAAAAAAAAATATTGTTATAATACCTGTGCCACTCTCTCGTGGAAATGCAGGGTGCCACATAAACCAGACAGTACATGCTTCAAGCACGGTTCTTTAAGAGGAAATATTCCCTAAGGCGAAATCGGCAATGAAAAAGTCGTTGAAAAAGTCAACCTCCTCTAAAAAGATATGTTGCTTGCCAGTATATAGTGTTCTACAAGACATGTTTTTTGCCGCAATTGAACACACACAAAAGGAAGACACATAAAGACGACAGGGGCGGCACTTCCAACTGATTTATTTTGGGTTGTGACCCAAGAATATATGTCGCAGTTCTGTTGCAACATACTTATAGTGTTCTACATTTGTGTCTGCTTGTGTGCGGCGTCTAAGTGCAAATTATTGTTACTAAACTGCGCGTGCATCTCACAAAATATGTGTGCTCAGGGCAAACAATAAAAAATGCGTATATGCCCATATTTGGTCATGTTTGCAATAACTTAAAAAAATGTTGGCAGGGATGCATTTATGCGTTACTTTAAGAGTGAACCATACCGTCTACAAAAGTTACCCTTTTTTGTATTGAACAATGCACCCAGTGACCACGAATGTTTTCGAATTAGAAGGTGCTACCGTCTAGGTCTGTTGCCTGGATGAACGCTGCTCTTGGCACGGTTTCTTCAGGAGGAATAATTTCAGACCTCTTCACGACTATAGATGGCCTGAATAAATGATAAAATAGTAACAAAGCAACGCAAAGGGGAATGTAGGCCTTTCGAGAAAAGCGTAGACGGAGGCGAATGCGCCGGCAAGTCATTCAATTATCGCGTATCCGCCCAGATTTGCCAGCCGGTGAGCCTTTCGCACAGCCATGTCGTGCAGTCAAAGTCTGGAACCGCATTATGCAATTTCTTTAGAGCCACACCGGGTCGGGATCGGAAAATAAGGAGCTTCTCCTCGAGTCACCTATTCGTTTCGCATTTAGATCAGAGCCCCCCACGAGATGGAACTTATCGAAAGGGAGGGGAATAATAATATAAAAAAAAAATGAACTAATCCCCACCAAAATTCCTAGGGCCTAGAGCCATCGGATGGCTCCCGTCTGCCGTACGAGGCAGAAGACTCGTCTAGCGTTGTCCACGCGTGGATCTGCCAAAGCTTACTCGGGACCTACTTTGGTTTCTTTCTCTGCATGTTGTACCTTAGTGATGTAATATATTATATTCCTCAGCACAGTTTCTCTAGAACATGCCGTAATACTTATCGACGGCCTATACTGACTGCTTAATACGGTGCTCTTGCACATGCTGAAAAGAAAAAGTAAAAAATTCATCGAATTCTAGTCTCTCTAACGCGCCAATGCTTTTGAGAGTGATGAATAAAGAAATGAAAACGAGGCTGGAAGAACTTACAGGCATGTGGCTTCTTAACGGTTCAAATTCAGTGCTCTTTAGAAACGAATGCTGACATAGCATAGTTGGGCCTTTCATTTTATTAACAGCGTTCGCATTGAACGCTTGGATAGCGAGCTATAGACACGATTCAGAGCATGACATAACAATGACGCCGCCAACGGCACTTCTATCACACTCATCGCAGGTGCACAAAAAATGTTTGACCAGTGTTACTGGCATGTGTTTTCGCTTGAAAACGAGCATATTATTATGTGATGAAGGTTCCAAAAGTTTTTTGGAATAAGGCAGCAGGCTTTGAATTCCTTTGGATCTGATCTCATTTACTGCGCCGACATCATTCTACTTCAGTGCAAGCAAGAACAGCATCTTATTTGTTTGTTTTGGTTGTCGCTCCTTTTTCAAATAATTGCGATCACCCACTGCAGTTAAGCTAGGCAAGAACCCAGGGTTTACAGGGGGGGCGGGGGGGGGGGGGGGTTAGGAGGTCTTACTGGGGATGGATGCAGTTATATAAATATTTAAAGGAAGAAATAACAAATAATTATTATAATTTTTGAAAGGTCGCTATAACTGTGCTACAAAACAGAAAGAACAAAATACATTATATATATATATATATATATATATATATATATATATATATGTTCTTACCTTTTGTCACAAGTAACGCATGCAACTTTGTTTTTGTATCACATAGTAACGCATGCAGTGAAATTAGAACTACGCCCATGGGCAGACATTAGCACTCTGAGGCTGAACCTGACTATAAGTAGGCTATACTTATTTAGCTATAATGCAACTCGATAGAGAAAATTTCATTCACAGTTTTTTGGCCAAAGAGTTTCTTGTCCGTAGCGGTTCAACATTTCACTATTTAAATACATTTGATTAAGATTATTTTGGTGCATCATGTTTATTTTTGTATACAACCAGCGGGCCCCAGTTTTGTTAGTCGCAACCATACGAAACCATGGAAAGCCTAGGGGAAATAATTGACTGCTTTAATTGCAATGTAGAAATCATGAGGTAAAGGGAAATGAAAGTAGCCGAAAATGCAACTTGCGGCTGGCGTGAGCCACACCAACATCCTCGGCATTACGTATGCGAAGCTCTACTTTTGAGGTACGGCACTGGCCGTTCCCACGTCCACATTCTTGTTTATTTAAGTATATGTGTACAAGATCTGACCCGTCTTAACCAGCGCCACTAATGGCCATAGCCCACCAGTTTCGATGTATTCATTCCCAATGTGAACGCAGAAATACATTGGGGTCCCATTTAATCTTATGCTTCAATGCATATACAAAGATGTTTTCTTGACAACCACAAGCCATCGCAGCAGGGGGCGACGAGGGCACTGTTGCAATTTTTAAGGGTAGCAGACAAGCGGATGTAGCCTGAACTGATGTTTATAGTGCTTCAAGTGCTACTGTGCCGTGGGGATATTGTATGCGGTGATAGTTACCGACCGGGATTCTGTAACTGTGCTCCCTTTCTCTCTCTCTCTCTCTTCCCCTCTCACTCTCTATATCTTTCTATCACTTTATCTCCCCCTGCACAAACTGGCTTCGTAGAACGTGTTCAAGGGTCGGCCCCGTGTGCGGCTTGAAACTATCTTAAGGGCTTGGCACAGATTGCCTCTTACTCGAGCTTCGTGTTGGAATCCACGTACGCATATACGTGCGAACCTTCAGGAACGGTTGGCAAGCCGACGCAAAAGAGGTGGCGGGTCCTGGGGCCCGATCGAGGGGGCACTGCGCAGCACCGCCGCTGCCGCGGCTTCACCGCAGCAGCGGCAAAACAGCGCTCCGAGATCCGCGCGGCGCACGCGCTGACGGGGCGTGACCCGGGTTCGCAATTCACGGCCGGCTCCACCACCGTACATTTCATTTTCCCTCTGCGAAAAAAAAAAAAGAAAAAAGGAAAAGCCCTCGAGCGCCTACAGCGTTTTCCGGCTGCCAGGACTCGCGCGCCGGTCTCGACCTCGCTGCGACGACGGTGTCTCCTGCACGCTGATGCTTTCTTTACGGTGGGGGGAAGGGGGGGGAGGGGACGAAGATGAATTTGCCGCCGCGCAACGTGGTGTGTTCCTGCCACCGACACCAGCGGGTCGCCCACTTCGAGAGCAAGCGACCCATTTTGCTGTTTTCATTCGCCATCGCGTAAACTCTTTTTTTTTTTCTACCTCTCGCTTCTCTCTTCCACGTCACCTTAACATTTTTTTATTCTTTACTTTTCGCACGTCTGTAAGCGCACTTTCCCTTTCCTCTCTGCTTTTCGAATCATACTGGTCGCCGCAGTTCTGAACTGTTTTTACAAGAATGTATGTCCCCCCGTCGTCAACGTTTCTATTCCTGTTTAGACTGGTTTTTCAATATTTCTGTTATAAAATCTCCAGACGCAGCGAAAACGTTGATTTTGCAAGAGGCGACTGGCCAGTCCTTGTGGCCCTGTCTGGGCCTCTATATCTTTTTTTTTTCGGCTCATGTATACCTAAGCGTGGCTGATGTGCCGCTGTGGTTGTCACTCGCTCCCGTGCGAAGCTCTTCCACGACGACGCAATAAAACAACGCCAGAAAGAAGGAGCATCGCCTCGCGCGTTTGCGTTCAGAGCGGGCATGAAAACAAACAGCCCAAAGAACCGAGCTCCTGGAGACGGAGTCCTCCTCCCCGAGCAGCTCCGAGGTGCCGCGTGCCTGGAAGGACAATACGCGCTCGCTTTTTGAGCAGTATGGTGAGCTCTTCGACCACTATGGTGAACTCACTGACCAGTCTCTCTCTAGAGAGAGAGAGAGAGAGAGAGAGAATGAAGAGGAAAGGCAGGGAGGTTAACCAGATATGAGTCTCCGGTTTGCTACCCTACACAGGGGATGGGGGATAGGGGTTAGAAAGATGACAGAGAGGAAAACTCTAAAAAAAAAAGGGGAAAACACACGCACACATGGAGGCACACACACAAAAGGCGTTCCAGTTAAAGTCGTTCACACAGGCCGGTAGATCGTTAAAAGCGCAATAGCGCTTGCACGGCCTTCTTCTGTGACGGCAGATCCTTTCGATGTTGTAGAATTCTTTTTTCGTATAGCGGTTGGTCGTCCAGTTGGTCAAGTTCGTGGCGGAGGCTTGCCAGTCTCTCTAGTTTCATCTAATGCCTAAGGGCTGTTGGAATGTGGGCCTAAAAGAAAGTGGCAGCAGTTGAGAAAAAACAAGATAGAGTTTTGGTTGTATACTGCTCTCAGCCACTTTCCATCGAATTTGAACAGCTTTGTAAAGAATGAATTTCCTGAGTTTTTAATATGTATATGTACCCAATAGACTTCGCTGAACGCATGCTTGGTTTTCCCGTGCAAAATACTGCGTGCACCACTAAGTCATGTTTCGGCCGCGCACCAACGCAGTACCCAGGAAGTGCTTTCAACACCCGTGGCCATATCACGAGTATTTAAAGGAGGAACGTTTTGCACTGAAGTCTCTTTGAACTGCGATCGAGAGTTCTCGCACGCAAACTAAGGACGGCATAAAAGGATCAGGTACTTTGAGGCGTGTGGAGAAAGGGAGAACTCAACTGTCTGCGAGCTGTTTGGTCAAGGCTGTTGCTGATGTTAGCAAATGATTAAATCCGGAGAAGTTTGATCAAGTGTATCTGAGCAGATATAATGGACATCAACAAACCTTACCTCGTACGTTTTACCTTGGTGTTGAAGGCGCTTCTACATGCTCTAACCAAGCTGCAGAGCTGTTCGCTGTTAAAATATATTATTACTGAAATCATCGTTTCATAAAGTTGTCACTTACAGGAACTGCAGCCCTATGATCGTGGAGCTTCTGTGGTAATTATGCTTTTTTGCTTCATCTTTACGCGTAAGCACTTGAATTTATCGTATTTGGCGGCAAGAGATGCTGTTTTAGTGCTTCCAGATAAATTTAACTAACTAACTAACTAACTAACTAACTAACTAACTAACTAACTAACTAACTAACTAACTAACTAACTAACTAACTAACTAACTAACTAACTAACTAACTAACTAACTAACTAAGTAACTAAGTAACTAACTAACTAACTAACTCACTAACTAACTAACTAACTAACTAACTCACTCACTCACTCACTCACTAACTAACTAACTAACTAACTAACTAACTAACTAACTAACTAACTAACTAACTAACCAACCAAATAATTAACTCACTAACTAACTTCCAAACAAAGTAAAGCTAACTAGCTCTAAGCATTTGAAGCTTAGAGCTAGTTAGTTTTATTCTTGTTTTCCAGACACTGAGAAAAACGATGCCAATTAAGCATATGTGTGGGGATAAAACTGATGATAGTTGGACAGCAATTCTAAGCACCCTTGATATTTTAAGCATATATTTTTCTTTGTAAAAATCCGTAAAAGGTATTATGTGGGCTTAAACATGCACCGGCAGTGTGACTTGCTGTCTTACTAAAACAGCAGTGCAAACAACACAGAAAATAATGTGCGAACAGGCTGAGGGGCGCTTTGCCATATATATATATATATATATATATATATATATATATATATATATATATATATATATATATATATATATATATATATATATATATATATAGAGAGAGAGAGAGAGAGAGAGAGAGAGAGAGAGAGAGAGAAAGAAAGAGAGATCCGGAGAAGTTTGCTCAAGTGTACCTGAGCAGATGTTCATTCATCATCATCCTGGTTACGCCCACTGAAGGGCAAAGGCCTCACCCATACTTCTACAACAACCTCTGTCATATACTAATTGTGGCCATGTCGTCCCTGCAAACTTGTTAATCTCATCCGCCCCCTGCTACGCTTCCCTTCCCTTGGAATCCAGACCGTAACCCTTAATGACCATCGGTTATCTTCCCTCCTCATTACATGTCCCGCCCATGTCCATTTCTTTTTCTTGATTTCAACTAAGATGTCATCAACTTCCGTTTGTTCCCGCACCCAATCTGCTCTTTTCATACCCCTTAACGTTGCACCCATCATTCTTCCTTCCATAGCTCGTTGCGTCATCCTCAATTTAAGTAGAACCCTTTTCGTAAGCCTCCAGGTTTCTGCCTCGTAGGTGAGTACTGGTAAGACACAGCTATTATACACTTTTCTCTTGAGGGATAATGGCAAGCTGCTGTTCATGATCTGAGAATGCCTGCCAAACGAACCCCAGCCCATTCTTATTCTTCTGATTATTTCCGCCTCATGACACGGATCCGCCGTCACTAACTGCCCTAAGTAGATGTATTCCCTTACCACTTCCAGTGCCTCGCTACCTATTGTAAATTGTTGTTGTCTTCCGAGAGTGTCGAACATTACTTTAGTTTTCTGCAGATTAATCTTTAAACCCACTCTTCTGCTTTGCCTCTCCAGGTCAGTGAGCATGCATTGCAATTGGTCCCCTGAGTTACTAAGCAAGGCAATATCATCAGCGAATCGCAAGTTACTAAGGTATTCTCCATTAACTTTTGTCCCCAATTCTCCTCAATACACGTCTCTGAATATCTCCTGCAAACACGCTGTGAATAGCATTGGAGAGATCGTATCTCCCTGCCTGACGCCTTGCTTTATTATGATTTTGTTGCTTTCTTTATAGAGGACTACGGTGGCTGTGGAGCCGCTATAGATATCTTTCAGTATTTTTACATATGGCTCGTCTACAGCCTGATTCCGTAATGCCTCCATGACTGCTGAGGTTTCGGCAGAATCAAACGCTTTCTCGTAATCAATGAAAGCTATATATAAGGGTTGGTTATATTCCGCACATTTCTCTATAACCTTATTGATAGTGTGAATGTGGTCTATTCTTGAGTAGCCTTTGCGGAATCCTGGCTGGTCCTTTGCTTGACAGAAGTCTAACGTGTTCCTGATTCTATTTGCGATTACCTTAGTAAATAGTTTGCAGGCAACTGACGGTAAGCTGAGCGTTCTATAATTTTTCAAGTCTTTGGCGTCCCCTTTCTTATGGATTAGGATTATGTTAGCGTTCTTCCAAGATTCCGGTACGCTCGAGGTCATGAGGCATTGCGTATACAGGGCGCCCAGTTTCTCTAGAACAATCTGCCCACCGTCCTTCAACAAATATGCTTTTACCTGATCCTCCCCAACTGCCTTCCCCCTTTGCATAGCTCCCAAGGCTTTCTTTACTTCTTCCGGCGTTACCTGTTGGATTTCGAATTCCTCTAGGCTATTCTCTCTTTCATTATGGTCGTGGGTGCCACTGGCACTGTATAAATCTCTATAGAACTCCTCAGCCACTTGAACTATCTCATCCATATTAGTAAGTATATTGCCGGCTTTGTCTCTTAACGCACACATCTGATTCTTGCCAATTCCTAGTTTCTTCTTCACTGCTTTTAGGCTTCCTCCGTTCCTGAGAGCATGTTCAATTCTATCCATATTATGCTTCCTTATGTCAGCTGCGTTACGCTTGTTGATTAACTTCGAAAGTTCTATCACTTCTATTCTAGCTGTATGGTTAGCGGCTTTCATACACTGGCGTTTCTTGACCAGATCTTTCGTCTCCAGATCAGATTTTTCAGCCTGCGCGGAATACGAAACATGAGAAAACTGCGGAGTTCCAGGCAGGTGAGTATATCGTGAAAGAACTTGAAAAGAAGCAAAAGGTCAGCACGGTTACGTCGACGGAGAAGTAAGTGCAATGACAGTCATTGAACAGTTCTAGGACAAAATCTAGCGTCCGTGTTAGCAAAGCACTAACGATATATGCTTAGAAACCACTTCTGAGCCCGATAGATAATGTCACTGTTGGAAATGGTATTCCGAATTGCCGACGTGCAGTCGAGTTGAGGAAGACAGATAGCTTTGGAAAACTTGCGGAACGGAGTAAGAGAACTGAATTTCCTCGTAAAGAACGAAAAAAAGAAATAAAGAACGAAAAACAAAACACACTAATCCTGATTAATCACTGGAAGGTTTGGATATAGCTTGGAATAAATATTTAGCCCCGATTTAGAACAAGCATCACATATGCTGCTCGCGCCGTTTGGACATAGTCAGGTCTGAAAGCGCTTTTGCATGTTCTTTGAAGCTGTGGTCAAAGCTTCGTGTCTTCCACCCATTCACAGGATATCTCCCGAAACAGAGTTTGCTTAGCCGCACCGTAGTCATACTCATCCCTTGTAAACATGGAGGCTACGGAGGCAGTTGAGGCAATCAATGGATGCGTCACCACGTGATGAAACATGGCAAGCCCCATGGGATCACCCCACCTAGGTAGATCACCTTCTACCTTTCTCAGAGCAAATACCTAGAATATTGGCTAACGTTAAACAAAGGAAAGTAAGAGTACACAGGATGACAGGTTGTTAAGACTTTGACATGGCACGTGAAAAACATTTTACCCGAACGCCACTGTCCCTTCCGAGTAAGAAAATAACCGTATAAAGCACAAAAAAGACTCAGAAACAAGCACATAATTTCATAAAGAATCAGCTACCTGATTTTCCTTTAATATTCCATGTCTTTGGACGTCAAATTTTCATTCCATGTTTCAATTTTGAGGACATATTCTACCACGCCGGCGAATACCGTGCGGAAACTACCTGCTTCACTCTTTGAAATCCTGCTGTGGTTTCGTCGCGAAGGCTGCAAATAATATAAATATATGCGTCTTCTTTTTACTGCGGAAACGCTAAGTGCATTCGTTTATGTGAGCGCATAGTAGTGGAATCATTTTCCACCGATCCAATATAGTGGGGCCGAGCCGAACAGCAAGTTATCGTTTTCCCACCAACGTATAAGAAGCATGGCAATAACCCACAGGCGGTGTTGCTTCCGTGAGAGGCACAAGTCATTCAGTCTACCACTTCCTGGCAAACCAATTTTAAAGAAACATGATTGCCGTACAGGTATTGTGCGCGGCAGGAAGGGGGGGGGGGGGGCATCGGCAAGAGCAGAAAGTAAAAATGGAACCGCCACTCCGAAGTCTGGGAAAAGAGAGAGAGAAAGTATGAACGAAATAACTTACTGAGGTTAACCGAAGCAACGTGCTGTTGGCTGCCCTACAATCTGGGAAAAGAGCTCATTATACAGTGAAGGTAGTTGAAGGCCCAAAAATGCAGTATAGAGAAAAGTTTGTTCGCGACAACGAAGCAACGCGAACTTTCCATCGGGCACTTTCAATCTACTCGGTGATTTGGAACTGCATCTCAATTTATCGCACATTTTCTTCTTATCTTTCACAACCACCCAAAGACTAGTCCAATGCATGGCGGCCTGCATAATGATCCGATTACCAGCGTGTCGTCGATCAGAGTATGCAAGTTGCGTTCTTTGTTTGCTTTGATCCGTTTGTATGAAACGTGTTCCGACCAGTTCTAGCCTAACGGAGAGCGCGCTTCTCTGCATAACAGTACACACAAAGGTGAAACTCGTATTTTGAATTTCTTGCGTTTCTCGATTCACTGGACGGCGACTGACACGGTTGCTCTTAATTTGCGTGTATAGAATTTAGCATGACTCTACAAAAGTTGAAGTTATTTCACATACTTAAATAAGATAATGGTGTATGGAGCTTCGTTTCTGTATTTAGTTTTATATCTGGACTACGTCGATCAAGACGCTCGAAAGTGAAATGAGGCTGAACTTGATATTATTACTTGCCCTGGCGTGTGTGCCATATGATGTTAGTAGGTTGTGAGTACCGGCCGCGGACCCTAAGAAGCTATGGCATATTTCTGAACGCTAGGTAACAGGTTCAATTTGTGGCTTCAGCGGCCGCATTGCGATGGAGGTGGAATGTAAATATCCGCTGTGCGCCGAGCATGGTGCGTTGGATGCTAGGGAACACCCCATGGCCAATATTTGTCCAATTAAATCCGGTGATGGCTTCCCTTAAACCCTGGGTCTGAGACGCGAAACTCCATATTTGAATTTGTTTTAATCAGTAGCACGTTATCCTTTTGATCAATCATTTGCCTGTTGCTTTGAGATTGATACCATTATTCAGGGTCTCAATATCAGGTTTTCTTTAAAGTTATGACACCACCATGAGCAGGTAGCTTGTTTGAAGGAAATATTGAAAAAGTACCCACCACCATAACCTAGATATAGCGATAGTCATCAAACAGCTAGACTACGTCATATTTAAATCAAAATTAAATTGTGGGGGTTTACGTGCCAAAACCATGTTCTGATTATCAGGCACGCCGTAGCTGGGGACTTCTGATGAATTTGGACCAATTGGGCATCCTTACCATGCACCCAGCGCACGTAATAGGGGCGTTTTAGCGATTCCCAAAATGTGGCCGCCTTCGCCAAGATTTGATCACGCTACCTCGCGCCTCGCAGCACAATGCCACGAGCAATAACCAGCTCGTACACATATTTTTTTTATTTTTACATATTTGCATATGTGTAGCCAGAGCTATTGTAAACCCGTATTTTATGCCTTCTAGTCTTTTGTTGAAGAATGTAAGCGAAACAAAGAAAACATCTTAAAGCATTAAAACAATCCATCCCAAGATGCTCTCTTAGAATAAAGAAACGTTATTGAGGTAATTACAGCTTTTCTTCGTACGCCGCCCGCAGGTTGCATAAAACATGGGCTCCTGAATTTTAAACGAGAATGAAGCCACCGATCCCCATCAGCAAGGGGACCAGAACTCACGAATTTTCTGTTTCTCCAATGACACTGGCCATTGTTTGATGCAAGAACTTTAAAGGAAAAAAATGGAGAAAAGAAAAGAAAGTGCGTCGCAGCTTCACGAGAAGAGCTTATCGACGTCTGTGTCACGTTTTATTTTCTTTCTTTAAGCCCTCGCTACTGCAACCACATAAGGATGCGATTGTGCTTGCTGCAGAAATTAAGTGACACGAAAACAAAAGCGAATTGCATGGTATAAAATTTACGAGGACAGAAACAAAATAACACATCGGAGACGCGTCAGTTGAAAACCTGAGCCGTAATGAAAACACCCTGTAAGGCTCTTACAACGACATCGGTAGTGTGCTGGGCCGGACAACAAACAACAAGCACGTTCTCATACACGAACATACACACACCGGATGCGGGTACGTGTACGGTGGCGGAGCCACCATGACGTCTCTAACTCAAGGCTGCACAAAAACAAATAAAAACCAAGATGAGTTCAAGACACACTCACCAGCGTTATCGATCTATCCAATAGACAAAAGAACGGGAAAAACGGAGTCGGCGGCGCTTCTGGCATCGCACCGCTGCGAGGATAGGCTTCCGGCGTGCTCGAAATGGGATTTCAAAATTGAGAAAACGGGCGGAATTTCGCTTCGGATAGGATTAAGCCAGATACACAAAAGAGAGGCAACAAAAAGGAAGCGGAAATGGTCATCGAACTTGTGGAGAGACGGGGTGGACAGAAAGGAGTCGGCTTCTTGGATCGCTATGCTACAGAGACCGAGACGTTTCGCTTCTCTCCTGGGAGCTCTGCTATGTCGTGACCTGCTGGGTAGCTCCCTTTCCTTTCTTCTTATTTTTGTTTTCATATCTAGCCTCCAAGTTCAAGATATACCATGTGATCGCGAGATACAGTGAGGAGGGGCAGGCGTACAATGGTGATAAACGGATAAGATGAACCTTCTGAATCGAAGCGACGATCGCTTCGTCACTGTTCCGCAAGCCGTTGAACTTGGCAAGGCCGGGCCTTGTTCTCTAGCCTGCCAGAGCACCATTACGCCTACGGAGCGCGTTCGTCCCGCCATCCGTTTGGTCCACTGAATTATATTTTACTTGTGCTTGATTTCAATTTAAAATTTAACCGCAGGAAGGGTCGGACATTCGAAAGTCTTAGCTATTAAAGACAAAAGAAGAACAAAAGGTAGTGAAATACCTAAATGGTGTGAAAATTCTATAAGGAACAACAACGAAAGACAAACAAGGCATATTCGTGGGCCACAGAGAAAATGAAATAAGGAAGATGAAAGAGAAAAAGGTTATAAGAGTATAAGGACATGACAAGCATGAACAGGCCAAATGAACGTAGAAAGAACTAAAGATGACTATATCCCGCTGTTGACAAGGAATGTACCAAGTCACTACCCACGCGAAGATCCCGTGAGATTTGAGCGCTATTCTTCCGTTTGTTGGGGTACGACCAGCGTCCAAGTACTTGCTCAGAAAAGAGGGCGCCAATCTAAAGTGTTCAGACGACTGCAAAAAATCTGCGGTCGGCCATGTCGCGGGTACTCAATGCTCAACAGAAACTTCCATTGTACCATAGTGCGTGCACTCAGATGACGTAATTTTCCTCCCACGATATAAAAAGAAGAGCTTGTAAGCTGTACCCCGAGGCGTCAGTGGTTGAGGGGCGCATCTGGTCTATGGCCCGATGCTGAAATCTACAAAACTGCTTTACACATTTCCACATTCAACTCGATATAAGCCTAATCCACTACGGTCGCTTGCCTCGATAATGCGCAGATGCACCCTCACGTTACTCTTCCCCATCAGCCCTTCGAGAACAAAAAGCTCAATTTTGAGGTGACACGTTCACAGTGTGGTCTGCGGCCACCACACTAGGCACACTAAGTAAGTGCCTTTTGATATCACGTACTCACTATCGTCGATTTACGTGATGTAACAAGGAGGCTTGCTTCAAGACCGAGTAACGAATTGAGCCACTTGGTGATCCAGTATTCTCAGTGTACAACGTTAAAGCGAAGCAATAAATCAATTTAGACTAATAAAGAATCGTTTGAGAACCCCGCAGGCAGTCATTTCAAAATAATAGTTTGGTTATTAGACGAGAAAATGAAGGTCGAAGTATCAGTATTTGAATTTCGCGCCGAAACCCCAAGGCCGGTACGTCAGTGAGACGTCAGAGATTACAAAGTATCTTTTCGCGTTTGGGCCGCGCTGGCTGAGTTGCCATGTTTAACATTTGGTTCCTTCAGAACGCGATGTAGTCAATATGTACCATTATATAATTAAGTTGGCCCTAGAAGATGCCATCAGAATCCATGACGTCACAGCAACCAGGTGCGGTAACTTCAAGGAAGCGTCGCCACCCGTCTTTCGTTCTTCCGCATTTTCTGCCTTACCAAGCGTCTTATCCTTGTAAGAATGGTGTTTTTTTGTGTTCTAGAAAGGCAATTTACTGATGCAGAAAAAAATCATTATTCTCTTTAGTGTCCCTTTAACCTAAGGTTAAACTGCTAAACGCATTTCTATTCGCAGGAAAAGCGAAAAGTGCTTGAGGCAGTGATAGCAGCGAAGCGAATGGAAGAGACTCTTGAAAGTGCGACAATGTCGCAGTGATCCCATACCTGCCTCAGGGGTCTCATTGCTTGAAGGAGATGGGCCAATGTATGGACGTGTAGGTAATTTTTTTCAGCCCCACACAAGCTGAATCCGCTTTGAAAGAAGACCTGCTCTAAATAAAAAACCTAAGGGCTTCTGCAAGTACAGACACAGGTGCCCGGTATGTTGACCTCACGCAGGAGGTTGCGTGCAGAATTTCTCTTTCATGTGGCGCTTGTTACGTGGGGCACACTGGCAGATGCCCTAACGAGCGGTTGCGGGAACTTGCGTGCAATACGCGCAATGGCAATGGAGGATTTTTTATTTATTTTTGGCACAGCATATCAGCACATGTGGATTCACGCCTAGGCTCGAAAGAACGCCAGTTATCTGCAGGCACGTTGGCGATCGCACCCTCATCGCACACAAAGCGGCACAGGTGGCGCCGGAAAAGAGCGCACGCGTCAGCAAGCCGTACATTGCTCCATCAGATAAATAGGTCAAGTTTTTGGGGAAGTCGCATGCACGGCTGGTGGTTGTGATGCAACTTTACATTTTTTTGTGTTTCTTTTAATTTTTCTGCTTTATTCATGATTTTTTTCAGGCCTGTCACTGGCCTGCTTTTCTTGGTTCTGTCATCAGTATTTCATGTTTTTTTTTTCCAGATTGCTCTTTCGCTCTCTTGTATATGTAAGGCGCGTTGGTAACACCAACTTTGTTGGCAGTGGGTGCATGTCCTTGTCTTGTCTGCGTCCCCGCTTAACCTTCCCGTTGTACGCTCAAAATTCAAGCCTGAGCCGCACTGTATTTCGCGCGCGTTTGTACATGCACAAAAGTGCGCAAAATAAGTAACGTAACAAACTCTTAGTTGGAATATTGAGAAATAAAAGCGTCATACCGCAATAGTAGATAGACATATACAAATTTTGAATGCACTAGATAACAATGCTGCGCCGTTACTCGATCTCAACATTGTGAACAGAAATGATATTCTAATTTTCTGTTTCTTTGTTTCAGTGTCAAATTAACTTTTGTAGTCGCTACTTTAGTGTGAAGTATATAATTGACCAAAGATACAATTGTAGCATAGACTGTGCGTAGTTGCTTCGGTATAAACGTTCATTTCTGCAACATACTCGCCATACGTTCTGCCTGTATTTGTTCTCAAATTTAGGGGCCTTGTTGCATCTGTCCCTTCCAAGGATTATATTGTGCTAAATCAACGGCTTCCATATTTATCAACCTGATATTTGTTCCGCTCATTCTTCGCTAAATGCATCGAATAGTAATAAACAAAGACCCTTGCAAGAACACCCTCGTCTGCTTGCACACGCAACACAAGCGTGTAAGCCAATATAGGCTACCAGAAGGCATGGCGACCAAAAATATCGTGGTAGAAAGCTCAAACTTGTCAAAACGCCGCAGACACCTGACACGCATGCACGATCGGCAAAACATTTCGCGGTGATAGCACCTGAGGCAGCACTGGCTACACTTTAGCCAGAGACTCGAAGCAGCGGGGAGAATTCGACGACTCTATGCAAACAGCATCGCTTTCGCTTCGGCACCCTTTCCGAATGTCGCGCCTGCGCCACCGTCTATAACGCGATTAATCTGCGCGCGAAAACGCGCAGATGTTTCGCTCTGACAATTCATCCGGGTCTGTTGCGGCGCCCTTGGCAAAAATAAACATCAGGACATTGTAGCCCGCGGCGGAGGCAGGGACGGAGCCGGTAACGAATCGGCGAAGCGTGCGCGCCTACACGCACGCACATATGTACGCGTCATTCTCGATGCGCACATACCTCGCAGAATTTACTCAGTACACATAAGAAACACGCCCGTCGGAAACGGGAAAACAGGGAACGTGGATGCAGGAGATAGGAAAGAGGAACTGTGGGACGGAGAAACATTGCAGGAGAGCAAAAACTATTCACTATTAAAAAAGAAGGAAAGGGGGGGGGGGTCTGAGCGAGTGCGTTATGTAATAAGGCAGAAGTGAGGCAAGGAGCACGCGGCGGCATGACCGCTGTCATCGGAGGATGCCGTCCATCGCCGCTACGCTAATAAAGACAGCCGGGCTCGATGCTTCGATGACGCACGCATGCAGGCACGGACGAACGGAAGCGTGCACATTGGGGGTGCCAGCCTCGGGGTCTGGCAGCTGGCCCGGCGTTATTTGCATGTGCCGTTCATTTTCTCCCCTCGCCCTCCTCCTCGACATCAATGTTTCCGTACAGTGCGACTCGCTACGCCGTCCTTTGCTCGAGATGGAGAGCGGGCCGAGGCACCCTGCTGCACTGGGCATGGCAACCCCTTCTCGTTTCTTTGCTGGGCTGTGCACGTGATCAATGCGTAAGAAGGACGACCCGATATGACTTATCCACCCTAGTTTCTGCGCAGACGTCGCCGACCGACCGCCTGCAACACGGGCGCCTGTGCATACTCGCGACGTGAATTTCAGAGTGATAGAGAAAGAAAGAAATAAGCATAGACATACAATCACAGTCGGCCACTGTCGCCGCATACTGTCACCGCACAGCACAGTAGCACTTGCAGTACTATAAACATCTGTTCAGTCTACAGCCGCTTGTCCAATTGTGTTGCCTTTAAGAACTGCAACAGTGCCCTCGTCACCCTCTGCGGCGACCACCCTCCCTTCTCTTCCCAGCGTAGGGAAGCAAGCCGGATCTTCCCCTCTGGTTAACCTCCCTGCCTTTCCCCTTTCCTCCCTGCCTCCCTCCCTCTTTCTCCTCTCTCTCTCTCTGTCTCTCTCTCAGAGTGATACCTGAAACTAGAAAGACTAGAGCCCTCTTATACCACTATATTTCCTGCCCCTATAGTTATGCGGATCTATCTCGTTATAGCGGTTCACAGAGACGCTAGGTCACGTACTGCTGAACTATGAGCGGTGCAGAGGAACTGCCATCTGCTTTCGCTACTGAGGCACGCAGGCTACCGGTGCAAAAAATGTTGCAAAGTGCGATTTCCTAGAGCATTGAGCACATTAGAGCAGAAACACGCTGTACCACAGATGAGAGGATACACCCCGTTCAATCCTGCCAGGACGCCACAAGCGGCGAGGTTCAGGCATCTGGACACTCGCCTCCTTCATTCATACTGCATTAATAGTGAATATGATGCCTTGTATATCTCGTCGGAAAACCATTACAGAGTTAAGCCATGTGATCATCTTGGAGACAGGTAAACGCATATATCTACTCATATAGTCTCACGTATGAACTAAAAAAAATTATAACTATAGTTCAAATGGTGCAAGAAAGTCGGGCTTGTGGGTGCAGTGAAATCATCAGTGAAATCACAATTGACATTTATGAAGTAGCCACCGATGTTAAGGGCGAATAGCGGCTATCTTCTTGTAATTCGAAACTGAATTCCGCTTGGAGAATTCCGATCGGACTTCAGAGCCATTCGTAACGCTAACACCGAAAATGCCCGTGCCCCAAGGGGAATTCTTGAATGCAAAATGAATTGTTAGAATGTTGTTTGAATGCATTGTTACGTTAATGTTTTACATAGTTACGTTATGCTGTGAATGTATAATCACGCTTCTCTGCGTATTCACTCGACATGCCTCCCTGAGGGATTGGAGACTAACGCCAGCGACCGCCATTCCACCTCTATAATTTGGCGTTTTGCAGTCCTGGGAAAGACAAGTACAATTTTACTTGACGCTCCCACGGGTGTGTATTTCGCGTGCCGCATGGAGAACGAGAAATACATCGAAAAGAAGACACAGACTCGGCAGCCCGAGCTGATGACCCCCCTAAGCAGCTCCACTGCAATAAGAGACGACGAGATTGTAAGCCGTTGGGATTTGGATTCAAACCCCACGTAAGTTTGTGAGCTTTTTTTTTTTCTACTTTGTTCTTGCTGCCGACATACCCACAGTGGTCGCCCAATGGCTACGGCGTTGCGCCACTGAGATCAACGTCGCCCGTTGGATCTCAGGCGTGGCCGCCATATTTCAATAGGAAAGAAATGCAATAACGCTCGTGTTCTTAGATTCAGGTGCACGATAAAGAACCACAGGTAGTCAGAATCAATCCGGCGTCTCCCATTATGGCGTGCCTCGTATTCATATCATTGTACTGCCCTGCAGGAGCCCCAGAATTATTTTTCGTTTCTGAGGATTCCAGCGTGACGTTACAAGCACTTTCACAAGGGTGTGACAGTTGCACTCCCTGGCTGTGCGGTTCCGCTTTCCTATGGGAAATTGGTTGAAATTCATTACGATGCGAAAAATTGCACTGCCACTTTCTTGTTCTTTTTTTTCTCATGTCTGGAAATGGTTATAAGCTACTCAGATAGCGAGCTTCAAGTCTTCGATTGGGATCAATCGCATGGCTCTTTTGGCTAAGAAGTTTAATGCAAAAGGATAGACAGTTGGGCGAGTTGGTACGGTAACATTGTCTTGGCTTGTAGCGCGAAGTGAACACGGACACAGAAAGGAGCAGACAGGACGAGCGCTCGCCCTGTGTGCTCCTTTCTGTTTCCGTGTTCACTTCGCGCTACAAGCCAAGGCTAAGAAGTTGATGAGTACAATTTTCAAATTACTCATCTAATTACTAGGTCGAGTGATATTCAAATGTGTGCCCCTGTGGGAAAATAAGTTGAAAGTTAACTGTTTAATTATCTCATTTACCCGATATTTAAGGAATTTCGAGCACATTTCGTGAAATACCCGGTATACCTCGCGGAATAATTTCCACGAGTGGAGCCCTGCTCCTGACGTCAGCGTAGGCCCACGCAGTCGAAAAGGGTTAGATTACGCCTCGAAAGCGCAGGAGGAAGTTAAGAAAGCATAGCTTTATGAAGGAGCGAAGCGTATACGCGCAGTTCCTCCATTTAACGATTCGTATTTGTCCTGTCCGAGGGACGTGATGCCCACGTCTAAAGAGCGAACAGACGTTAAGGGAGGCTGGGGCAGGACGAGCGCCTCTTGTCAACATCCGGGTTTGGCCGGACGACGGCCGAACGTCAGCGCAGCGCTAATGAGGCTCGAGGTGGTGCAAAGCCGTAAGCTGTCTCTGCGGGGAATACGCGGCCACGCTTTCCGGCCGTTGGCGAGCACTCTCCTTGCGCCTCTGTCGTCACCCTCGCCTCGCCGCGCTGTCGCATTGCGTCCGGCTACAGGCTCGCACGCGGAGACGTGGCAGAGCGATCACCGCCTTACGGAGGAGGATTTGCACTCGCTGAGCCGCTTTGCCCCAAGGCACCCGCTTGCGTGCTCCGCAGGGAAGCACGTACCCACCACTCGCGCGGTGGGGTGGGCGGGGGGGGGGGTGAAGGGGGAGGGAGGAGGGGGTGAAGGGGGAGGGAGGAGGGGGCAGGGGGTGTAGGAGAGCGCAGCAGCGCGGAAACGCAAACACGCCCGCACGCTCCCCACTTCACCCACACTGGCGGGCGATATTTGGCTCGCGAATTAAGGGGCGCGCTTCGGGGCTTTAGTCTCGTGCCGCGTGCCCGCTTTTGGTTGCACTTTTGGGCAAAGTTTGAATCCAGTTGGCGACCCTATATGTTTGTTTTTTCTCGTATTCCTTTTTTTTTTGGCACCTGTGGTTTCTCTTTCGCGTGTCGGGTTACGCATACTGAATTCTGACGTCATGCAGAATCATTTATTATGAGGCCTCTTAACGGTATGGTTCGCAAGAGCGAAGTGGAGCCAATCCTATTGCTGGACATACTATTCGCCAAGGCGGCCAGCCAACGGAAAGGAGCACTTGCGAAAGATTGGTTTTGCGAACTGGACCCCAGAGCCTGCGTTCACAAAAAACACCTTGCGCTATAATTGCTCGTAACAGAAATATCCAGCCGATGCTGATGTTTGACATATTATCAGCGAATGTGATTGTCCCATGGCAACGAACATTTACAACCCAGAAGGTTGTTCAATTTGGTCGCGGATTATTCCGTTATGTGGCATAGAAAATAGCGTGGCTGTACCATATAGCTTTCGTTGTTTTTGCACTTTTCAGTAAAACATCGAGCAAGAGCGGGAACGTTATTTTATTGCTTTTTTATCACGGGATGCTAAGAGATTTTTTAAAATTCAAAGATATCCAGAAGAAAGTATTAAAACTGGTCATGCTTCGCAACACCAACGCTTACTTCATTTCATTATTACTGCTCCAGTGGTGTCTTAAATACGTGCTTAAAAGAAGTAGCCGTTTGAAAAGCCATAAAAATGACAAGGTGTGGTCAGCGCGCCGCAGCATAGCAGTTATTTAGGATGTGCTGTTTATCTAGCTGAGGCGAAACTGTTGCGTCAGCTGCAAGATTATTATTATTCTTTTGTAACTCGAGTTAAATTTCGGTGGTATTCAAGTGGTTCGATGTAGTTCTAAATGCCGGTGCTAATGTACACTGCTCATGTGTCTAGTCTTGGAAATTGACTTGTTGCTCGCTCGATAAAAAAACATTCTCAAATGTGGCCATTCCACGAATGGATATTTTTTTAGTCAAAGCGCGCTTCTGTAATTTCTTTCCGGCGACATAACGTTGGCGACTGTAAATGCCATAAATGAGCAAATAATTGCATTTCAATGTCTATAACACGCTTGCTTATAAATTGGCATAAAACGCTTTTCTAATTGAACACAACCAGTAAAATTCGTATGCCACTTCTACGTAATGAGTCCTTCCAATACACGCTTTTTTAACTCAGGCAGACGCTGTAGCTCATAAGCATGTCTATCTGTGAATTGTGATGTGTATGAAAAAATAGTTTATGACTGCAATACTGTGGTCACTTAGGCGTGCCAAGCCAAGCTGGGACTCAGGGGGACCACATAAGAGAGAGAGAGAGCTGCTTGGTTAAGGTTAGAGAGGTCTGCAGGCGTAAAAATATTCAGTGGTCAAGGAGAGGGGAGAGAAAACCTCTAGAAGAAGGCCAGAAGAAGGTAAAACTTGTTCAAATCTTAATTTCACTTTGGCACCTTCAGCAATGAACGTTTCAGTCCGAAAGGTATATCTCAATTTCATCGTTGGCTTTCTATAGGTATATATATTATACAGCTAGCATATATATGTATATATATATATATATATATATATATATATATATATATATATATATATATATATATATATATATATATATATATATATGTATATATATATATATATATATATATATATATATATATATATATATATATATATATATATGATTCATAACTTTATCATTTATTTTTGTATTTATCTTTAATTTCATAGTATCATATGGTAGGTGTAGTTTTCTTGTGTATAGTTTCGTTTTCTTTCTGAATGGGACGCAGACCTTACATCAAGCTTTATTTTCGGATGTGGGGTCTGGGGTGATCGATCATTAATGTGCAGCTCGGATAATCAGCTGTGCCTAGCTAACGGGACAGCGGTTTTATTGGGACTTCTGCAGGTAACAAAGAGGTTCATCCCTTATAAGAAACGCCACAGTGTGTAAGGACCCGCCATGCTTGCTTAGTGGCGACGGTGTTGCGCTGCTAAGCAATAGGTCGCGGTATCAAATCCCGGCCACGGCGACCGCGTCTCGATGGGGTTGAAATGCCATAACGCCCGTTTGCCTACATTTAGGTGCGTGTTAAAGACCCCCAGGTGGTAAAAAGTAATCCCGAGTTCCCCACTACGGCGTGCCGCATAATCAGATCGTAGTTTCGGCACATAAAACCCTATAATGCAATTAATTTTTTTTTCTGGATGTGTAAAATTAACTTCGAAGCTGATTTCGTTATGCTTCTCGATTACCTTTGACGAATTTCCACGTAATTTCGTCGAATTTTCATTGTTACTTTTTCGTCGCTGATTGAAAAGGCCGAAATCAGAGTCTGCCTTTTTCTTTCTTTATAACGGAAAACACAAGAAAGACCGGATGCCTTTAATTTACACACCGTGGATTGTTTATACTTCTTACGAAAGCCGTTGCAAATAAACGATGAAACAAACTAGGCCAAGAGTTAGATTCGCTTCAAAAGCGCAACTGTTTACTGAGCTGTTCGCTTATCTCATCGCTGAATGTAAGGTTAAATATCGGCAGCATCGTACGCGTTTCCATCCAGCTCAAATTATAAACACCTTAAAGGTTCTGGAGGCAATGCTTAGATGCTTTAGGTCACGGCAACTCGCTGGCTTTGCTTAGCAGAAAGCGCATCGTAAGTGAAAAGAGAATTTTCGTTGCCTTTTTTTTTACCACAATGATAGCTACCGTTGGCTAGGCACTCTCCGCCTGTGTCCAGAGGGGCGATTCGCTTTAGACGCTATAATCCAAAGTGATCCTCTAACGTACCGGTTTTCTGGCCCATTCTTTAACTCTTCGCCTAGCCTTCCCGTTCGCTGTCCTTGCTGCGAGAACGCCTCTGGTCGAGGGATCCGTAATCCCTTGATAAAACGCGGCGCCTCCCGAGCCGAACCAAGAGAATTCTCGCCACGTACGCGACCACGAACCGTAGTGGAAGCAGATTCAATTTCGCCCACGACATTCTTTTGCTGTGTATATGCCACAGTGCATCCCACAGCTTTCTGCTGTTCGGCTTATCGGCGTGAAGCGCAAGAGCATCGCCAAGAAGATTATACATGATATACGTATGTTATACGTGTATGTTACATATGTACAGCGAGTTTAATGCACACGTGACATGTACAAGAATGTGAGAGTGTATAGCAACACATGTGAAAACGCGGTAAATGTTCATGGAACAAGGAGTAGCTAACATTGGTTCCGTGTACAATCTCCGCTTATCACGTCAATAAATAAAGTGTTCGCTCCGGTGCAAAATCACAAAGAAATAATAATAATAATAATAATAATAATAATAATAATAATAATAATAATAATAATAATAATAATAATAATAATAATAATAATAATAATAATAATAATACTTTGCAGATTCAGCGTAGGTGTTGGCATCTATGCAAGACCAACCTTTCTACAATGTTTGTCGAGGGTAACTTTTACATTGGTGCACATTATAATGAAATGAGTGGACAAGTTGTCTGGGCGATTAGTTTCTTCCCCATTGATGAGGCATCACATTGATCTTTGTTTTACAACTTGGCGCTGATGGTGAACCGTTGTTGTTTTTTTTTTTCACCACATGACACATAGCATGGCGTGGTATGTACTTCAAAGCGATGCGACGCAGATACCTACTAGGCGGGGAAACGACAGCGAGTGTGGTACCCCAGGCAAGACACAAAGAGAGGATTGCTTAAATCCATTTAAGTATTCGCTCCCCATTTGTTAATGTGTCACATCCGTTCTTATCAATTGCCCAAGTATACGCACATACTCAGTGGCACATACTCAGCGTCAAAGTTGCCGTTGGAGGCTTCATGCTCCTCGTGCTGTGGCTGCGAACACTGCCACAGGGCTCACCGTCACATTTACTCTGATGGCTACGTTACGCCTACGCCATCTGCCATTGGTGTGTGGATTCCGTCTGCGAGTATAACCATTCCAGCCACTTCACTGAACTAGCTGCCCTGGGGGCAGCTTTTATTTACATCATAGAGCAGACAGCTGCATCTTCGGTCATCTTCACGGACTCAAGAGCGGCCCTGCAGTTCCTGAAGTCACCACGCGTGCAGGAACAATTCGTAATGGACATCAGACGCCTATGCAATAAAGCCTGCGAATGGCATCACAACATTCTGCCGCAGTGGTTACCAGCCCACTACGGAATACAAGGCAACGTCCAGGCTGACCATGCTGCCAAATCTGGACACAACACATCGAAAGAAATGGTCGAGATACCTTTCTCGAGAAAAGGCGTGGCGACGCTGGTATTTGGCGTCTCCAGCTGTCCTTCGGGACAGATCCCAGCTACCAGTATGGACCCCTATGCAAAATAGATCCATCTTGCAGCTTTCACGTGTCGCGAGGCTTCAACAGACACTACCAGACATGTCTTCACTGCATCAGACTCAACGTTACCTACACAAACTATTTCAGGTGCAAGATTCAACTCACGGACTCCCCAATGTGCTCTGAATGTAACGTTCCTGAATTCTTGCGACATGTTCTGTGTGACTGCTACCGTTACGCCTCAGAGAGAGAGAGTCTCTGAAGGCGTCACTGCACCTTCAACGGAACTTGAGCTTGTCACTACAGCACACTCTCGGACCATAGCAAAGCACCACCTCCCCAGCTTGTTTCTCCTTCCCTCTCCCTCTTGTGCTGCTGTTACACATATATTCTGGGGCCCTATAACGTAAAACTATTCCAATATGCTTTTATTCCAATCTCTTGACGTCAAATTTGCGTAACCGCCGACACAAGCACCAGGCTATCACCCGCAGGGTTGTCTGAGCAGAATAATCAAACGCTCTTCTCGTTTATAGGAGGTCACTTTTGCTTGCTTTAAAGACGAATAACATTGCCTACACTGAGTGGCTTGTCTTATCTAATTGGCTGACAAGAAGCGAGGAGCACTCTCAAGTGGAGAGGGATTCGATGGGGCCGAGCCACTGCTCTGAATATCGATAACCGGATGAAGAGGGTGGTGCCGGCGTCTACTATTGGTCCGCTTTCCTCTACATAGCTTGCGGTGGCACGTCGACAATCGCGGCAGCATGCAACGGAAGCTTAAGAATGACGCTAAAACGGATCCACAGCAAAGAAGAGTTGGCAGAGTGAGGTCGTAAACGTGCCGAAAGTGCTCGAAATTGTTGCACGGCTACGCAAGAAGTTTTATTATACGCAAATAAACCCAATCTCTCCGGCAGGTGCGAGTAGCCAGCGCCTGAGCGATAGGCGGCAGCCATCTTTTATTGCTTACGGAACGGGGCAGCCTGTGGCTATTCAGAAGAAAATTCAGTTTTGTTCGGCGTATTAATGCATCTTTAATGCGTACACGTCACTTTGACGTGGTGAGTTTTCGCAGTTTTGGGACATCGCGTGACAGGCAGGTAAAGTGAGTGCAGCCAGAAAACTTTTGAGCAATAGCCGAGGGCTCATGGCGAAAAGGCGCCGAATCAAAAATAAAAATCCTTCTTTTTTGGGCCAAATGATGCATAATCAATCGGTACACGCCATATCAAATGGGGAGGTATCGCGGTTTTCGTGACGTCGCGTTACAGACAGGTGAAGTGGGGGTGGTCCAAATAAGTTTTTCACCAATTGCGGAGGGCTGATAGCACAGTTGGAATCGAAAATTTTGGAATAATTTTGGAATAATAATAATTTTGCGCTATAGCGCAAAGTTGCTTAGCCAAGAACGGGCTCATAACCTGTGGTACTTACATACTACATACTTACAGTCACACATACTTAAATGACACAAATCGCCTAAGCAGTAAGACGGCAGCCGACACATACCTAGTGCCTCAAGTTATATATACATGTATATATATATATATATATATATATATATATATATATATATATATATATATATATATATATATATATATATATATATATATATATATATATATATATATATATATATATATATATATATATATATATATATATATATATATATATATATATATATATATATATATATATATATATATATATATATATATATATATATATATATATATATCCGTTGAGAATACGATGACGAGCGCAATCAACGGTACAGAGCGCAAGAAAGCTTCTCTTGAAAAAAAAAAAAGCATTTCTTTCACGTGGATTGCATACCGCAAGTAACAAAGGGCTCTTCTGTGCAAGTTTTATTTGGCATAAGGGAATGTTTAGCGCTCCGTCGATCATTTCAAGAAGTACGCTGATTTGCTTGACAATTTGCTTAAAGGGCCTCCAAAACACTCTAAGCACGACATTTTTTGTTTATATATAGAGGCAGCTATGTGCCAACGTACAAAGAAAATAGAGCCACAAATGCTTTTTGAAGTGAAGCCGTCATAGAAAAGTTACCCTCGTCTGATGAACGACAGCGCGACTGTCGCACTTTCTCGCTGGCCTCTACTATACCCTCTCCACAGAAGCTCTCTATGCCTCGCCGCGTACTCCCACCTGTTGTATGCAGTACAGTGCGAAAACAACGGGCCGCATGAACACAATGGGAAAAGGCTCCTCCTCTGTACACTGCTAATCTCCCTCCGCACGATGCCGATTGAATGAACGCTTCATAGAAGGATCAGTTGCGTACATTTTAAGCACACGCGAATATTTCAAGGAAGGAATGTGAACACTGTGCTGAAAACTAAAAAGAAAAGAAAAGAACAATCCCAGGACACCTAGTTTATTTATTTTTTACTTAAAATTCCTTCAGCGTCGTAAAACTTTAAAGAGGGTAGCGGTTACAGAGTAGCAGAGTAGAGCAAAGAAACAAACAAATGCAGTGAGTTGTGGCAGTGCAGTGATTACGCTGATTATACTTTGTCAGCTAATCTTTCGCGAAAACATTTGTTATCGGTGAGTGCTACGACACTTGAGAGAAGGCGGCGGTTTCCTTCCTGAGATGCACGGGGGATGAAGGATTGAAAGAAAGACTTCGTGTGACATAAATCAATGCCTACCTTACTGCGATGATCGACGCTGTTTTAAATGAACTGAGGCCGTAGTATGAAGTCGTCGTGAAGTATGGTGTGATGGAAGCTTCATGAAATAGCTAAAGAGGGGGACGGGCTGATTTGCGGTGGTTACATAGTGGAATAAGTGCTAGGTTAGTTTTCATAGAGGTTGTAGTCGTGGTACGGTTATAACTATAAAGAATGAAATGGGTAGAATAATCTTGTACTAGTTCAAATGAAGTAATAAGATTAACGTGACTTGGATACCATATTACAGGTGCATATTCAAGTAGTGAGCGTATTATAGCCGTTTAAAGCTGTAGGTTTAAAGTAGGCTGTTCGTTTGAAGAGTTGCACCTTAAGTACCCGAGCATGCAACCAGTTTTGTTGATTTACAGACTTAGAGGGGCTAGGTGGTTGCTGGCTTGATAGAACATGGTCATAACGGCACGTTTTGAGGACAGGACAAAGAAAGAACGCACACAGGACAGTCGCAAAAGTCGACGGTCCTGTGTGCATTCTTTCTTTGTCCTGTCGTCAAAACGTGCCGTTATAACCATGTTCCATCAAGCGAGCAACCACCTAGTCGACTGTCCTCTGTGCGATTGTCCTGTTCGGGGACTGTCCTGTTCGGGGACTGTACTGTGTGCATTCTTTCTGTGTCCTGTCCTCAAAATGTGCTGTTATAACCATGTTCTATTAAGTTTTGTTGATGACGTACTCTATATGAAGGGTCAAATTCAAGTTAATCGCAATGTGTACACCAAGATATTTATATAATAATAACGTTTATTTTTTTTCAGGTGCGTCTCTCTCTGACACGATGAAACCTAAAGGAAGGTTGTTAAGATTGTAGGTGGTAGGAGTACAATTAGATCTGGATATGCCTAATATTTTACATTGGTAATCTTAAATTACATTAGCCACTTCCCGCACCAGTCAACTATATTATCCAGATCAGGTCGGAGTGTTAGAGTGTCATCAGTGTTGTTATATTTCCCGGAAGATAACATATGCGAACAAATATATGTTAGAGGATACTGTAACACTCATATCGTTAATATAGATAAGAAATAAGAGTTCTCCCAGCACAGACCCTTGTGGTACACATGATTGAACTTCAGTGAGTGCAGAGTTACGACCATTAGCAGTAATGGTCGTAACTTATGTCTTCCTTTTATTTCCTTTTCCCTACAGATTCATCCGCTTGGAACATGCTACATAACGAAGTGAAATCGTCGTAAACTGGCCACTGAAGACAAGGACGTAGTACATGTAAAACTCCAGGAAACCAGGATTGAAGCGCTCGCGCAGCCAGTCTATACCAAAGGACAACACGTGTTGACCAACCAATCAGAGCAAACCTAACGGGGCTTCAACGTTTCTAGTATTTAATCCATATTGGCCTGCTCTTATTTAGCTAGATAAAGAGGCTGGACAAAGGGGCTAAATGCCACGAGGGCAAGGGTCGTAGTAGGCATCTAAGAAGTATCATCCTTTCCTGTTTTTTTAAATATTGTAGCGCGGGCTAACATCGAGGGAACGTTCGTCCGCGGCGGGAAAAATCCCGTCGGCTAGTTGCACCGTGCTTAAATATGCGTGCCCTACTCAAATATTTACAGCGCCGCTTCTAAGAACTCGCGGCCTCTCTTTCTTCCTGTGTCCACATAATCCGATTTGTTCTGGAGGCTGAATTTACTAATTAAGCAGATTTCTAAAGCGCTCCCAGGCTCTCGCGATTCTTACGTGTCTCTCCTTCGTGTGTTCTCCTCACCCCCCCCCCCCTCAAAAAAAAAGAAGAAAGAAAAATCTTTGAAAGCGTATACAGTGAATCCTTTCCGCTTTCTTCATTATTTCTCGGCACGTGTTTTCTTGTTCTGTTTCTGTTTTCTTGTTCTCGCTACTGCCCGCGGCCAACTTCGCCTCATGCAGTATTGTCTGGGCGTTCCCCTGCTTCGATTGTTACTGTACGGCATGCATTCGCAACTCGTGTCTCAATTAATGAAGCGTCGGGCGTGCTTCGTACAGCCTTTCCTAGCGTCAGCGCAGGGTCGGTAGCTGCCCAACAAAGGGTACATTGTCCGGTAGCGCGGGGCGTCTCTCTCTTGCCGCTCCGAGGCATTCTTGCTTTACATGCACCTGACACTCCCTCCCTCCCTCCCTCCCTCCCTCCCTCCCTCCCTCCCTCCCTCTCTCTCTCTCTCTCTTTGCCCTGAACACTTCCTCGAGACTGTCGCGGAGCCGAACGACTCGCTTAAAGCGTAATGAGCTTGCTTGGGCGGGAAACAAAGCAATAGCGCGGCAAGGCAAGGATGCATCGCGTATGTGTGAGAAGGATAAAACGAGAAAACGTGTCGGTGCGCCTCCTCCTGCGTTCACAATACATGGTGCTAAACGAGTGGTTGCGCAAAGATACTGAGGTAATTTATCTGTACCCGAGACTTGACTCAGACGAGACGTGGTGCAGCGCGCGCCATGCTTTGGGTTGCAAACAAAGACGACCACTGCTAAAAGTAAAATCGAAGGTCGATGTCCTAGAAATCTCTTTAGTACTGCGGGCAGAAATGTTTAGATAAGCATTTACTATGCAACAGAGGTGCACAAGGATTCTTTTAAAACTTTATTTTGCGTGAAAGAAATTATAGCGGATGTGACACCCACTTATGTGAGTAGGAAAGTGCCACTTATAGTCCAAGCATTAGCGCACATGTGATAATGTAAATGCGTAGCGTTTGGCACCGCTGGTTGCTAAAGCAAAAAAAAAAGATAGTATTAAACCTCGACGGTTATTGTGCTCTTGTATAAACGAGTTGTTGTGTGGCAAATTTCTAGTTAAACCCACGAAGTATGAGTTCATATGGTATCACAGATCTGATAGTGCACTTTGCAATCACAAAATTCACTCTTTTAAGCGTTGTCATAGCTTTCAGAATGCATTTCAATGCGTTCGTCTTACATAAATCCGCGCAACCGGTGATTTTACTCCAAGGAATAACCGGTTGGTTGCCTGGAGTACATAGCAGTAAAAGCACTGCATACAGAATATGGAACTGACGCTCTAAAACGGAGACATCTATACAACGACAGACATTTCTCCTTGTTGTCTCGAGCAGCAAGAATGGTCTCACTTCGGCATCTTATTCACACGTTATGTATCATTAAAGTTAGTAATCTGAATGATTGCTCCACGCATTGTTTACGGCATAAAAATTCACAGGAGCTCTTATGTTATCCCTAAGACGACTTGAAGGCGCAATTCCAAGTGCCAATGCATTAGAAACGGACGCATGACGTGCACATCCCCCTTAATTTGGTTAGTCTACTTCGCTTAGTCATCCTTCTTAATGCGTTACTCATCCTCTTAATTCCCTTTGTCATCTCCCATAATTGGCTTAGTGTACTTCGCTTAGGCATTCCTCTTAATTCCAAAGATTGAGGTTTCGACTCCCACCCAATGTCGCGGGATCCAGTGCCTTAATTAACTTCACTTTCATTAACACCAAAGGTCGTGGATTCAACTCCTGCCAAAGGTCGTGGCTTCGAGTGCCTTACCTAAGTATATCTTAATTATTTGTGCCTTAATTAACATCGCTTTAATTGCCACCAAAGGTGTTGGGTTCGACTTCCTCCAGAAGCAAAGGGCTCGTCGCTTTAACACCAGAGGACGTGGGTTCGACTGCCACCAAATTTCGAGGGTGCGTAGGCTTTTAGTACATTTCGTGTCCTCGACGCGTTTTCCCTCAAGGTCGGCTGACTAAAGAGGCTTTCGCGTTAACAATTTTGTTCACGTCTTTCGCGTCCTTTGTGACCAGGTATTGTCACAAAATATAGGCACAGAAATTGCCTTCATAGAAAGGTTATCCGATCAACTTGCCGCAGAATACACGTAAAAATAAACGAATAAAGGTACCGCTTATTCATGGTCGCATGATGAGAAGAACTCAATACCGGAAGCGTCACGTTTGGTGCAAAGGAATTTGGCCTCTCATCTGTATCATGTTAGAGTAGCCGAAGTGAGCGCCAGTCGCCGCAGAGCCGAGCGATATCATTACAGACGTCGATAACATAGGACGCGGTGAAATACGTAGGCCAACTCCGAACCATCCTTCATTCTCCGTGAAGAGAGAGATATAACACACATAGATAGCCAGCTCAATCATGTATAATAATAGAGCCCAGTCCCGATGCAAGACTGCAGTCCCTCGGAGCGGCTAATTGCATTGGTGCGCACTGCCCATCACGGCGGCCCAAGCAGATCAGTCACCCGTGGTAACCACCGATGCCCCTGGGCTCACAGCAGAGTCTGGCTTTCGCGACAAACACTCGAGGCAGCCGGCGAAGACGAATAAGAAGGAAGCGAGTTCCAGGCCGGGTTCCAATCTTCTCCGAGCCGAGTCCCAGTGCGGGTCGACCGTCTCCGGCGCCGGAATCCATCCAGACTGCAGCCGAGGCTCGTCACCACAGCGTACGGAGGCAGGAGAGCCGGGCTGCCGTCATCACCCGCACCTCGGTCGTGCGCCGGGTCCGTATTTCATTATCGGCGCTAATGAATCAATAAAAGGCGGCCAGTCGGCGGCTCGCAGGCGAGTAGAACTCGGCCCGTCGTGCCGGAACGGCGCGGCCGGCGGCATTCTCAGAAAAAGAGCTCTCTTCTCAGTCCCCCCGAGGATTACGTTGGCTCCGCTGAACCAGAAATTGTCTGGGAAGACAGGACAGGCAGGCAGACAGACAAGCCCAATGCGCCGCGCGAGAGGAAGAAGTTCCCTTTTCACTGACCGGACGCTGCCTGTGCTTACGCTTCCTAAGGAAGCTTTCTCGCACCCTTATCTTTTGAAACATATATTTGACGGGGCTCACATACTTTGTTAACCATGTTTCTTTTGCGATATTAGGAGTGCGCTGCAATTGTCGACGCTTTTGGGGTAGCATTCTTTACACTGTTTCACCATGGTTTCTCGACTGTTGCGCAATTTCTAAACGCCTTGATGTATTCCATATCGTCAAGTAGATTTTCTAGGAAAAGTGAACATTTGTTTGGAAAAGTAAACAGCTTACACTGCATATAGATTTTTCTCTTTTCTACGCTCAACAAATGCAAAATAGGTTCCCACTTTTCAGTTAGACAACCCACCACGGTAGTGTAGTAGCTTTGACGTTGTGCTGCTAAGCCGACGGGCGCGGGATCAAATCCCGGTTGCGACAGCCTGATTTCAATGAAGAGGAAATGCAAAAACTCCCGGGTACAATGCATTAGGATTACATTAAAGAACCCAACGCGGTCAAGAATTTTTCCCAATATCCTCACTACGGCGCGCCTCATAGACATAACGCAGTTTTGACATGTAAAACCCCAGATAATAATTCTTTTTCAGGTAGGCAAATACGCTGGTTTCTGCAATGGTCATGCTGACAGCAGCAGCTCGGCCTTTCTTGACATCTGTTTCGGAGGATCGTTGCTTATGACTCAGGACTGCATAAGCACATGAACGATGTTGTGAGCTCTAAGGTCGCCCCAAATGCATATGTTTGATTTTCATTTCCATAGATGCGACTGGTTAATGATTCGTACGTTGATATTCGACGCAAGCTGAATAGGCATACGTAATGAAAGTCGTTCCAATGTAATACTGCTACGCAACAATTCCTCCAGTCGGAAAATATTAGTCACATCGCGTTTGCGAAGAGGTTGACTATACAAAATGAAAGCTAATTCGCACGCGCCACTGGCTTTAGATAAGCTCTATGTATCCGTGTTTCAAAAGGATAGATGCGTACTGTTGTATGCGTGTTTCCATGTGAGATTTCCATAGCCTGACTGCATTCAATCGAACGACTTTATGCTTTTCTCAATTAGCTTTGAAGATTTTAAGTGTGATCAACTCGGTGCTGGGATCGAATTAGGCGTGCACGGTACGTGCAGAGGCTGGGCTCGACAGTAGGACCAGTAGCGCTTGGAACTTCAGAAGAGTACGTATTTGGGCTGGTTGGTTCATGATTACGAGCAATAAAAATAGCGCTAAACGACAGGACGAGTGAAGGGACACAGACAACAGCGCTGACTAACAACCAAAGTGTCTTTATTCTTTCAGTCAGCATATATAGGCTCCGCCACTATCTGAAACCACAGAATCATGCCAAATTCTGTTGATTCTGTGGTTTCAGATAGTGGCGGAGCCTATATATGCTGACTGAAAGAATAAGGACACTTTGGTTGTTAGTGAGCGCTGTTGTCTGTGTCCCTTCACTCGCCTTGTTGTTTAGCGCTGTTTTTATTGCTCGTTGCTTGGAACGTACTCTTTCGCACTGGAGGCAGGTCTCTTTTTGATAGCTTGGCTGCGCGCGAGATAAGCGTTCTATACCACCGCACTAACCTTAGAACCTTTGCAGCGTACGTTTTCTTAATTTCAGCAGACGTTCGGTAAAGAGTATTGCGTGTTGTTGGAGGGGTGTGCGAATGTTCAGACTGTTGAGTGAAAGTTGAATAAGGCTTATTTTGCTATACCATTTGTATTCGATTCAGTTAGTTCAATACTAGAGGTCAAATATTTGTTTCTGATCGATTAACACAGAGTCCTCCCACTATGGCATGTCTCGTAATCAAATAGTGGTTTTGGCACGGAAAATCCCAGAATTGACTTTCTGATCTAATCTAGAGCCAAAGAAAAAATAATCCAGTAGTATTACTTTACCTATTAATTAATCAATTTATAGTGAATAATTGAATAAGCGATTAATTGATGAATTTGTCCCAAACATGCTCATAAAAAAGTTTTTCAGAGCGCATTAAAAAACGTCAGCTTCAGCTGTTTGCGGGGTGCTGTCACTTGCCTGCTCTTAAAAGAAAGCCAGTTAAGTTGAAAAAGTCGCGTAGTGCCCCGCTTTTGCGCCGACGCAGCAGTGTTTCGAGCAACTTTCATTGTGAAGCTCGTGCTATCTAAAGCCACGGCGCAGGCTCGATTTGTGGATGTGCAGTATTAACGCGATAACACAAGAGCCCATTGTCGCAGAAGTGCCGGTGTTGGCGCCAGCGGCGTTGTCCGTGAGAGAAATAAATCATCCCGAAACACGCACCCTGAAGCACGCAGGTCCTCCTCGTGGTGCATGGGTGTTACTGAACTACATGAATTCCTCAAAGTAAAATGTGCAAGAAAATTCGTAAAGTACAACTTACACACAACCTACAGACATGATAACGTCGGACTGTAATTTGAATGTACGAGAAAATATAATTATTTTGCGCGAGAACTCAAACGTAAACCCCTTTTCCAGCCGCCGTTTGAGATCTTTATTAGTGGCCGCGGACGCAAGGTGTCGATACTAAGGGGGTCTAGTGAGTGGTTTGCTGTCTTTAACTTGATGAATTTTGTTAGAGACATGCATTGATGCGTACATGCGTAATTATCAATATCATAACTATGAATGAAGTAACTGTGCGCAATTATTAGCGGACGGGGCCTATTAACGCTATGGGTTCACTTTAAAGGCCAAGCTTAAGCGTGCTCCAATTTTTACTGTAATATTGCAGTAATTACTGCAGTACACAATTACTGCAGCATTTGCAGTGTACGTTTGGTAATGGATGATAGAGATACATGACTGCCACGCAGCTTATGTTGGTCGTGGACAAAAATAAAAAAAAAAACCAAGAAGCCTCCAGACAATGGTTGGTTGCGCATGCATGTAAATGGAAAACCTGGCGATTGCTGGTACCTGTATGAAAAGCACTGTTGAAATATCACAGACTGCGCAGGACCTCTACTTAAGATATCCCACGTTCAGAAAGCAATTAATTCTAAAACAAAACCTACTAGCAATATTCCTCCCCTCCCTCCCTCCCTCCTCCCCCTTCCCGTAACACATATATGAATGGAAGCTCTAGGTAGCATAATACTCTTCTGGTACCATAATACCATCGGGCAACCCAAGGAAATTGACATGGAGCGTATAGGGCTGTGCGCCAGCCATTCCAGGTCGAGCAGCGCAACTCACCCTTTCCACACTGTAACCCCGCATCACGGACGAACTTTTAGCAGGAGCCGAAGCACCTCTCTCCTAGACACCCAGTGTTCTCGCGGGAACCAAATGTCACTTGCGCTTGAGCCTGGAGCCATCCATCATAAGCTTCCGCCCATTCGGGATACTGTAACAATAAATTGTTATGTCAGCAAGCACGCGATAACACCACAGGACGATAATTTACGTTCTTGTTAGACTCCCTGTCATTCTCCCTTTCTTCGTCTCTCTCTCTCTCTCTCTCTGTTTATTGCTGAAAGCACAGATAATTCCTCTATTAGCGCCGCAATATTACTGACCTTCGACATATTTGGTTCGACATACCGCAGTTGAGAGTGAATTTAACCGACCCTTCGCGTATCAGTCGCCTCAACCGTTTGAACCTCAGTGCGAATTACGCGAGTTTTCCGATGCGTCATCTCATTTTTATGCTGCTGCTACTACAAGTCTATAGCGTCAAACGGGAACGAGCAATATTATGCACATAGCGCCGATACTTTAAGGTCTACTGCAGGCACCCCGCACTTCTTATATTATCGCTACGACTCTCTTAAAAGGCGGCCTACGATTTAGTGACAAGGAGCCATTTCCCACGGAACGCCCAGCTCCGCATGTATATATCCCAAGGCCGGGAAAACGGTCCCTCACTATACATACACACGCAAGCACTCCTCGAAAGCCTAGAGGACAGCTCACACACCGCACTGCTGGCGAAGGAAGCGCGTCCAACTAGAGCCTAACGCTGGCCATGCGCAGAGACCACGTCGTCGCGTGAGCACTCGGCCGGACAGCGGAGATCGCTATCCTGACGGGGGTTCTCGTTGCTCGAGCCCTCCCCCAGAATGGACCGCTCGAGTAGGAGCGGCGCTTTAGAGAGATGGCTATCTGAGCGAGCCAGCAGCGAGAGACAAGCACGCTTCGCGCTCAATGACAAATGAACGCGCTTTTCGCGGGAGCGCGCACAGCCGCCCATCTCCGACGCTCAACGCGTCCAAGTGCCGCGTGTGTTCGCGACTCAACGAGAGTTCCAGTGGGCGGAACCGTGTTCGTTCGAGGTGTACAAAGCGCTGTGGCGGCGCCATCGCCTTGCTGGCCATGGCCTCTGAGAATGCTACTTAAGAGGAAACTTATACTGTATCAATCTCTATTCAAGGGACGCTTATAACGTCCGCAAAACGTTTGTTTTGGTACTCGTTAGAAAAGTTATGTAAGTCTATTCGTGAAGTCGACGGAATTTCAGTGGAGTGCCCATGAATAGATGATGGCTTTGCACACCCTGCGGGCAGTCTACAGACTTTCTGCAATGCAGCATATCCTGAAATGAGGTACCGCAATAAACCAGATCTGTGAACATTTGTAACCTTTGTCGAGAGATACCATACATATTTTGGTTTAAGGCGGAAGGTCCAATTTATCAGAAAAATCAAGGTGTATTGCAAGAGCGAGAAAGAGAGTATTGAAGAAAAGCAAAGAGCACGTCCGTTTTGCTACCCTGCTTTGATGGGAGGGGATAAGGGGTCGGAAAAAAAAAAGAAAAGAAAGGGAGAGAAAGATCGCTAACTGCGTGCCCACGTGCAGTTGCGGACAAAGTATTAAAACGATCGCAGTTAAACTTGTCGACTTGAGGCAGTGGAGTAATGATGCACCAGCGACGCGCATGGTCACTGTTCAAGAGAAAGAAATGATGCATAGAAAGTCGGGGAGGTTAACCAGGGGCAGATATTGTTGGCTACTCTGCATTGTGGGAAGGAAGCAAGGAAATAGAAAGTGAAAGAGAGAGTAGCCAGAATGAAGTAAACGATGTGAGCTATGCAGCGGCAGCTGGCTGCATTTTGAGAGTCTGTTATGCACGCATTAGAAATTGGGATTATTATCAGCGCAGAAATGCCGTTGTGCGCGAAGTTACATTGGGCGTACTGGCCTAAAGCTTTCTGTTTTTATAGTTGGCGATTGCCCGGTGTTGCAATGACTGTGCACATCACCTCTAACTCGGCACTATTCACGAAGATAGTATACTATTATGTCATCACGTAGGAATCTGTCGAACCTATATAGTGTATGCCGTCAAATTTTTTGCTTTAAGCTCATTTCTATAGTAACGCTCCTTGGGAACAAAAAAAAAATAGCAGGACAAATTGCAACGCAATTTACTCCGATAAAATATGAGTCCACACATAATCAACATCTTAATTTGTTGCATATGTAAGCAATTTACCTTGGTTCGCAAGCTTAATGTAAGTAATATTTACAGCATAGTATTTCCTTTATATCACGTATGGCGCATCAATTTTGTCTGCTTCTGACATTCTTACCGGTAGCTTGAACAGATAAAAAAGAAAGCAAGCACTTTAATTAGAGTTACCCACTACGGTAGCTCAAAGGATTTTAGCACTGCGTTGCTTAGCACGAGGTCGCGGGTACAAACCGGGCCATGCGGACCGTGTTCTAATAGAGCTGGATTGCGTAAAAGCTGGGGTGCCGTGCATTGTGTGCACGTTAAACAACCTCAGGTGGTCAAAATTGATTCGAAGCGCTTCGCCACGTCTCCGCTCGCAATCCACCGTGTCGTTTAGGGAGTTTAAGCACCACAACCTAGACTCTAACCTTTATTAAGTGACAATTGCAATGCTGCTTTCCAAGTGAGCAATGCAGCAAAGTCGGGTAAACGCCCAATCTTCCAAACAGTCGCCTGTCGTTTTAAGGTATTGTTAACACTTCTGCTTGAGGCTTGTGATAGCTGGGAACCAGCCTCGGAGTCCGGAGTCCTGCTAACATTCTGAATAAAAAAAACTGTGTAATTGCTGCTCATAATACGCTGCGTGAAGCACACTTCTTTGTTGTCGTACTGGTTTGTATGTACTGTGAAATAACTCTCGGCAAAGAATAATGAATGAATGAATTAATTAAAGTAGAGCGCTTTTAAGCACTTCGAAAATGAACTTCGCAGTGCAATATTTCTTTTTACGGAATACTTATAGCGCCATCGGTTATTGCAGACCAACTCTCATTAGAAACAAAGCGCACTTGTTTGCTTTGGACTTCAGCACACGTCATAGATTGCACCAACGCAAAATACTAATCGATTGTGTCATGTCTTAAGTTGCTAACCTTAATCACAGGTGAAAGTTATGTTAAGATTTATTGAATGTTCAGATATATAGCACCGTATTCCCCAAAAGGAGGACTCATCTAATTGCGCCGTAGTGGTCTCTTGGATCCAATAAGAGATTTTGTTTATTTGGAAACGCGCTTCACTTGACGTAGTTGCGCCACTGCTTCCGTACCTGTCAACGTCAAAGAAGTACTAAGCCATGCGTTGGGCATAATATAAGCCTTCACATTTCTCGGCAGTTCAGTTAAACTCACTAGTGCAGCTGCTTTACGGGGCAGGTTAGATTATATGTGTCATCACGTTATGGATAGTAATGGTTATCGGATATGAATTTTAGCCTAATTTATTGGGAAGTTCTAAAGGAACTATTTGTGACGCCAACGGCAAGAACATAAACCTGTTCTAAAAGATCAGAAAATTTGGACACGACAGGGAAAAGGCACCGATGAGAACAGCGCCACGCTCAAAGTCATGTCTAATAGTACAAATATAACGAGCTTGAGAAATGTCTCAGGTTAGCCTAGCGTGAATGTATGATGAAATAACGGTTTTGCTTTCAGGGGCGCTTATCTCGTTGGTGGGGCAACTTTCCTTGTCATACAAGTAAACTGAAATAAAAAGGGAAATAGCGAGAGACATGGAGCTTGCATGGCGTCAACATCAAGATAGCGCATAACTGAAGCGTGAGTCTCCAAACTTTGAAACTTCAAGGCGTGAATCTTCAACTTGAAAGCCTTCACGCTTCTGAGCAATAAAACATCAAGCGGCAACCTTGAGAACGTTGCAACATTGACGCCTAAAAAACTTTCAGACTCGAATGTCGTCCTGAAACATTGATGCTTTGAGTTTGGAGAAGACACCTCAACATTGCACGCCGTTGTTTCACGCTTGCAGCCACTGATGTAATTCGTTCTTACGACTTGCGCTTGTACATGACAGATGCTGAGCCATACTTTTTTTTGCGATCCCAGTGACACGTGTACTTCTCAAGCCATCAATTATTTACGCCGTGTCTTGAGACGAGCCCTCACGAATCGTCACAAGATGCGAGGTTACGAGTAGGCTTGGTGCGCGATGTTCCGACGGTATGCGAGACAAGCTTGCGAAATATTTAGGACCAGCACTCGCATTACTGCTAGGTGACTAGAGCGGTAATGGTTTAGTTAAAGAAGCTCGGAAGCACCTTGCCGTCGACGTTTACGTAACTTTAATCTTTCAGGTTCAACTTCTCCAGCCATCCTTTCAAGAGAGAGAGAGTAAATGATAAATGAAAGGCAGGGACGTTAAACTGAGTTCGGTTGGCTATCCTACACTGGGACAAGGGAAAAGAGGAGGCAAATATTAAAAGAAGAGAAAGTCCACTGGGGATATCGATCGGTCACTCAGTCCGGATCACAAACGGTGACTCAATCTAGTAGCTTTTAAATATCTCAGCAGTGCTTTTGTGACCTTTTGTAGCTACGATATCTGAGGCCATGGCCCCAGATCTTGCTCAAGGTGCACGGGTTTCTATCTAACTGATTGAGAGCTGTGCAGAGGTCACGTCTTTCATTTTCAAAAGATGGGCAGTAGCACAATAGGTGTTCTATAGTCTCCCCGACACCGCAGGCGTTGCACTCGGCGTTATCAGTCATTCCAACCAAACACGTATATGCATTGGTGAATGCGACGCCCAAATGTAAGCGGCACAGCATTGTTTCCTCATTTCGCAGAAGCCCAGGTAACAGCCGCAGTTGCATAGGTGGGTCGAGGGAATGCAATCGATGTTGCGGGAATTCAGGTGTGTGCCGCAACTCTAACGTCATACGGCGCGCTAGCTTGCTTAAGTGTTGGGCTACGTCAGTCCTCGATATAGGTACAGAAACAAGAGTTGTTCCTTCATGTGCTTTCCTAGCAGCTTCGTCAGCGAGGTCGTTGCCGGAGATACCGCAATGGCCCGGTAGCCTCTGAAACACGACGTCGTGTCCTTCCGCGATCATATGATGTTGTATTTCTCGTATCTCCGACACGAGTTGTTCACAGGACCCACGACGAAGAGCGGACAGAAGACTTTGTAAGGCCGCCTTCGAGTCGCAAAAAATTGATCGCCGATTTCTTGGTTGGCTGTTAATAATTTCAAGTGCGTTGAATGAGGCCATAGGAATTCCCGTGAAAGCAAGTGTAATGCTCTTTTCTTGACGTAGTTAATACACCCTCTGCTTATGAAATGCAGCCCACCCAAGTAGGTACTCTGAAAACGGCTTCGTTTCTCCTTAGCCGCTCTTACTTCTGAGTAGCTAGTCCATGGCAACTCTGGGGATTCTGTCTCAATGGCTTTCTAGCACCCACGATATGCTTAGCAGAGTGGAATACCACAAACACAAGGCGCACAAGGCACACAAGGCAGCACATACTAAACCATTCACTGCAACTCAGACCTCCAGCCAGACTGCACCGACGCAAAGCGTCTCTTCTGTGTCGGTTGTGGCTTGCAGTGGCCTTCACGAATGCCTACTTAGCACTAATTCGAATGGCTTATAGTCCTGTATGTGATGTTTGCGGATGCGAGGAGAACGTTGACCACTTATTGTGCCACTATCCTCAATTTCAAGCACAAAGTCAATATTTGCCCAACATATTGAGGACATTAGATCATCGTCCTCTGAGTGAACAGACAGTACTAGCAGACCATCCCCAGCGATCACCGGATCAAAAGGCAGTGAAGACACTTTTATGCTTTCTCAGAACGTCTAGTTCACGCGAGCGGCTTTAACTCAAGTACTGTCCGTGCACGTCTCTACACATTCTCTCTCCCTTCTCTCTGTTCCCCTTCTCCCTTCCCCCAGCGTAGGGTAGCCAACCAGTCTCTTCACTGGTTAACATCCCTGCCTTCCTTATATTCCTCTCCCTCTCTCTGTCTCAATGTGTGCATGTGCTCGCTGATCCACTATGCACTGCAATAACTTCGGGTTGGTTGTAATTCTGCATGGCAGACAATCTACTTAGATTGTTCAGAAGGCACCTTCGAGCCCAAGCAATGGAACACGCTTGGAAGACGTCTCTACCACTATCGCCCCCTCACGTCAACAAGAAGACTTTAAAAAGAGCACATGTTATTTCTTTATTTCAGCTCTTTGAGCTTGTTAAGCTATGAAAACACAAGATAGCGTACATTGAACGCATAAGATGCGTCACTACGTTTTGTTGCGCGCAGGTGACCTTCTAGTCGAGTATTCAAGCATTCTGCTCGGCCGCCATGTTTAGACAACAAATTAGCCTGCATCATTTTTACTTACCCAAATACTGTCTTCACGAAGCTATATCTGTTGCCAACTGTGTAAAAATTCAAAGGAGATAAAGGATTGCCACTCTCCGCTTATCTGTCAATTTAGTCGTCTTTGGTGAATATTCGAACACAGCTTTGTTGTGTGATAGTCAGTTTCTTCTCTTCATGGTCTTCTACATACCGTCGCTGCTTGCTGGTGTTGCGCCATGGCGATGTCTTCTTCCTTTTTTTTATTGCTGACATACATGAATCACCATGTTAATGTGAACGTGACACATAAAAAAAAATTGCGGCCACATTTTGTGCCAGGGATTCGTTCCCTCTGATACTCAAATTACCTGTTTCGTCACCACCTCTCACCTTTCGCCATGCCATCCAACGTCAATTTTTCCCTGTTACTGTGTGCACGTGATGCCGCAGCTATCTAAATTCATATTCATGAGGGTCGTTCACAGCAAGTTAAGCAATCTTGACGTCAGAGAAATATCTGCTCCACTTAAGTCGAAGTATCGCAGTGGTGCACTCAGCTAAAGGTTGTAGAAATTCTTATGAAGTTGTCTGTAAAACAGGAGCAAGAAGCAGTGCACTTAGAAGCCACGAATTCAAGCTAACTACACATGCTTAATGACAGTAAATAAACACTTTTGAAGTAAGAAAACATCTTTTCTGGCCGCATATTTGCGAGGTCTCGCGTCGAGAAGCAATACAAATGCCGAAAAATTTCTGCAAGCTACAGCTACTACGTACTCATATAAAAGGTGCAGTATGGCATAGTCGTTACTGCATCCATTGTCATTGGGGCATTCTCAGGACATTGGAAGAAGGGCCTTCATGTCTCCCTCTAAATGGGAGAGTTTGCAACCGTGGCCTGCTGGACTTCCGACGCCCTTTGGAAGCACCTCGACTTATACGTCAACATTGAAAGTGTTCCAAGTGCACGAAATGTCGCCTGCCATTCGCTCCAATTTTATGTTACGTCCTCACGAAGAAGCAAAGAAAAATAGTGCTCTCTAGACCTCTTGATAGATATATTCATATCTCGTGTGCGTCACGTGCTTCCCACGAGACCCTTGGTGGTCTGATTTCGGAAAGTCCACGGCTTTCTCGCACAACGCATGTGATAACTTAGGGGACAACGTCTTCTTGACGGGAGGCGTACGACTCTCGTTGAATGCCTGTACAGCAGTGGCTGCGCCTCTTGACGCTGTCAGGATTGCCTTACTTTTATCAAAAATTATCTGACTTCTTTGGCTTCCTCTCTGTAGCGTTTCCTTTTATTTGTTTCTGTTTGCTTGGTATTTAGCGAATGATGAGAACTTGTACATTAATTATTTTGTTTGTTAACATGTTTTTTTATTTGCTCGACGTGCAGCGATATTTTTCCAGTTGCAGCTGCCATAATGTATTCTTTTGATGTCTCTTACTTTAGTCTTTGTGATCACAGTCCTCTTGTTCTTCCTTTCCTCTTTATCTTTCCTTCTTTGAATCTTTCATTTCTATGTTTCTGTCCACTCTACCCCAAAGAGTAGGCAGGCGTTGTGGCCTTTGCTGTGACAGTTGCTAGCCTGCTCCCTCTTTCAGTTGTACATATGTTTTGTATCCAAAATAAGAGAGAAAAATAGAGGGCCAAATTCCCCTGCTTCCTATTTCAAAATAAAAATTATAACAGTAACAATATTCAAATGCAACACACATGTTGGTATCTATGTGAAGCGAAGCTTTAGTGAAGCGGTCAAATAAATGCTTTACAACAAATGACGGTGCGTACCATGTTGTGTTCTTTCCCTCTATGGGCGCGCTTCTCCACCATAAAGGCACAATTTTATTCTCATACAATTTTTATGTTTATGCGCTACACCGCTCACATTCCGAAGCACAAACTGCTATTTATGAGGGTGCACAATGTGAAACGTATACGCAGCGATGTCACAAGGACAAAGACAGTGTATGATGTCTGTCGACGCAAGAATGTCGATGAAAGGCATATGCACAGGAAAGTGTGACACGTAGCTAGCTACAGAAGGGTTACGTAGTCCTCTCTGTGCCTCTTCTGTCCTAGTGGCACTTATCCATTCTGGATGATTGGCCAAGAATGAGAACGCACCAAGTGGCACATACCGAATGACGAAGTCAAGGAAGATACAGTAAATTAAGGAATCCTGTGGATGAAATTCACTATTCCATCAGCAGGTCGGTGAGACTTAGAGATATCTGTAAGCAAAAATCATATGTCTAGGTTTTATGAAGATGAGCAAAACGTGAACAAGGTGAATGCAGGAGCCAACGTTTCGACAAGTGGACTTGTCTTCTTCAAGGCGACATGAAGAAGACAAGTCCACTTGTCGAAACGTTGGCTCCTGCATTCACCTTGTTCACGTTTTGCTCATCGTCTTGAATTATGTATGTCTATGTTTTATGAAGTAATTCATTTTTTGTGACGCTGAACCGAGGTGCGTTTACTGGTACAACGTTTTTGATCAGCGTACAAGGGTTATATATGCCCGTTAGTTGGGACTTGCACTCGGTGCCCATATAACAGGTGCGGCAGTTCGTGCTGCTGCTAATGCAACATCCCTTGGATTCTCAATACGCTTCAGGCGCACGTGGATCACTATCAAGAACCATAAAAAATTATGCTGTCCAAGCCTGTCACGTCTCTTCAGGCAACGTGAAGCTAATACACCACAGCAGAGCTAAAGATGATGCCGTGGGTCAACAGTATTTGGTGTCATACTTTCCAGGCAAGCTATATTGGCAAAAACGTAAGTCCTTAGAAGAAGATTACGACAACATTAGAATGTCATGACCAAAGACCCTGTTCTTCAAAAGGCTTGGCGAACAGAATAAACGTAGAGACTACAGAGATCAAGAGTTCTGTATCAATCACGACGAAAAAAAAAATATTTGGCGTGGCATCTTTTTAGAATCAATATAGATCATTACAGATGTTACGTCATTCATTGGGCGTATAAGCACAATAGCTGTACATATTTTTTTGCATGATCGAGGAACCATGAACAGCGCCTGAAACATCTCTATGTGTTTTAATTTACGTTGAAGGGTACAGGCTCTTTTTTAACCCATCTATATAAACGTTTCTCAGCATTCCTTCGCTGGCTCGTTGCGCATATTCGCTGTGATGATTGCATTCTAAATAATTTCTGCAAAACGGTGACCACAATGCAACAGTGGTCACTATAACACGCACAAAATGAGCACGTATATCGCAACGGCAACGGCAGCAACATCACAGACTTAAACGCATACACAAAGCATGTAACGCTCAGCAGCGAGCTCTGGGACAGACGTGGTCCACGCGTACGCTGTAATATGGTCCTAATTCACTGGGCCAAATTACCCATTTGGCGGACTTGTCTACCACCAGCACAAAGAGAAGCAGCGGAGGATGAACTAGCACTCGAGCTCGTATATGAGAGCGAAAACTAGCCGGCGAGAGGAACAATAAAGGGGGAAGCACGCAGTTAAGTTTTCGACACTAACAAAGTTGTTCAAACGTTTTGTTTCTCTTCTATAAAGCAACAAAACAGGCAAGCAAAGCACAGAAGCTATACGTCGAGCGTACTAACCGACTGAACGATCGGTGAAAGCCGCGATTAAAATTTCTCATGAAGGGCAACTTCCACTCGGGAGACATAGAGGTGACAACATGAGCGGTTCGTTTTCTCTTTAACTGGTCTGAAGTTTTCACGTGCGAAGCATTCATTTTTCTGAGTCTACGCATAAACGGCGTGTACGCAACGCAGCGAGTCATTTTTCGCATGAACGAGTTGCACCGCTATTACCACGCTGGCTGCATTTAGGATACGGAAAAGAAAGAAAGAAGCGCCCTGATTACACGCGATATTCACTTCTGCGTCTTTTTCCTAATAGCCAGAAAATAGAAATGTCCATGGAGAGAGAGTATTGGTTATAAAACAACGACACAACAAAAACAAGCAGGCGTGGAGGAAGTTCCCCGTCAGAAATTAATGGCAGAAGAAACAATTACATTCTTTTTTTCACACGTCTCCAATGTTCGCACGACGCTTACCGAGCTGATGAATGTTTCTTCGTAGCAAAAAGATCCGGCGCGCGAATGCAACGGTTTCCCCCTTCTTCCCCACGCACCAACAAACACGACTGCATTCGAGTCTGCAGGAAAGGTTGCGCAGAATGCCGGGTGAAATGCCGTTTGCGCCGTTTTCAGAAACAATTCCCGGCGACGCATCTTCCATTCATTCGCCCCGTTCCACCAAACAAAACGTGAAGCAACCGATGCCACGTTCTTTCTTCTTTCTTTTTTTTTTGTTCTTCGTTCGCAGTAATACAGCCCTGCTGCGGGAGGAAAACGTAAGAAAGTCGGCCGTTCCGAAAACTTCACAGCACATGAAGTATGCATTGTGGAGAAACAAGATTCGACTGCGAGAGAAAGGAAATTTGACAAGTTTTACTGGCACATACTTGCAATGATAAAAGGCAAGCGCCATATAACTGGACTTCCTACTTTTGAACGTAGCAACCTATACCGCGGCAATGAAACAAATGCAAGAGGATGTGTGACACGCCCACTAAAAGAAAGTTCCTTAAAAAAAGAAACACGCAACTTCTGCGTGCTTCCAACTTCGGAGCGCCCATGTTTCCATTCTCTTCCCGAGACGGCCATGCTCCCGTTCTTTTGTGTTTACCGTCAGCTTATCTGCTATTACAGTTAGCAAGGTCTGTGGCGCGGGCGTTATATTTGAAAGACCGGCACAAAGGGCCGTGTAATTTGAAGCAACAGATCTGTTGTGAGTTTTATATTTGTTCTGCGAATAACGCGCTCACTTTCCCTTTTACAACTCGGGGTATTGTTTCACTGGCGCAGATGTTTTTATCAGCGAAACAAGGACACAATGGGAGTTGACAATAAATTCAGACAGAATATCCAAGCTGCTTTCCTTTCATCTATTTTGCCGGTTTGTTAGTTCCACAGTTCTATAACTTCATTATCAGCAAATAATGGGGACAAAAAATTAGCTGCTTTCAGGGATTCCTCTGGCTCCAAAGTCATTTACTGAGATATAGCAGCTTCTCCTAGTGGACATCAGCATGTTGTTGTTGTCATCGTCACCGTCCTTTTATTCCGTCGCTCATGCTCACTGTGTGGGATTGGCCGAGAAACGCGTGGACATAGGAAAATGATAACATCAACTAAATTTTATTTGCAAACAACAAGAAAAAATATGGGTCTTAGGTGCCGAAACCACGATATGATTATGAGGCATGCCGTAGTGGGGGACTCCGGAATAATTTGAACACAAGGAGCTTTTTAACGTCGACCTAAGCCTACTTGAACAAAAGACACAGCTCTACAACGACGCGGACTAAAAGGAGAACATGTACGGCGGACAGGCTCTAACTTCCAAATCAATTTTATTTGAAGAAACAGGGTTTATATAGGTGGAAACACGAATAGTCCCACCGAGACGTTATACATGTTCTTCTTTTAGTCGGCGTCCTTGTAGCCGCTATTTTTTTCTTCAAATATCTTACGCCAACTCGCACACACCAAGCTCCTGCTACGTAAGTCTGAGTACACTGGTGTTTTCGCATTTTGCCCCCATTGAAATGCGGCTGCTGTGGCCGCTATTCGATCCCGCCACCTCGTGCTTACCAGCCCTTCACCATCACCACTAAGCAATCACGGCGGGTGCAAACAACCGCCATGCCAAATAACAACTTCTCTGCATTGGGCACAAAATTGTCTTCATCCGCTGTTTTTTCGCCTGTTCTGGCCTCCGAAATAGACATAAAGAAGCCACCACATAGAAGTAAAGAAGCCACCACCCAAAATCCCTGCGCCCGTAGCCGTACAGCAATGAGTGTCCAGCTGAAGGATGTCTATGATCAAATTGAACGTAGTCATGAGTTGTTTATATCGTGGTATAGCGTTTATTAGAGCCGCCATTTTAATGTTTTCTGTAAGACTTGACGGCTGCCACAGCACCATGTCCAAGGTTGAATAAAATTCTTCGTGCATCTCTTTTTTTCAAAATTACCAAATATTGAACAAATGGGCGTCCATTCACACTTAAGAATATTTAATAACTACGCCGCCTGGAACTTTCTTATGTATGTACTTGTTTTTGTCACCTTGCGAGCGCCAGAGACTGTCACTAGTTCGTTCGTATGTTTATGCTACCAAAAAAATCACCAAGTTTATGCCCTCGAATAAATTCAATGAAATAAAAATAAAAGCGAAAGATAGCCAGGTGGATAGCGTAATCGTCTTTTTAATTTTTTTGGCATGGTAGCTGATGTGAAATCGATCGGATCTCTTGGAATTTCGGTTAAACTACAAAACTCTTTTCACACATTTTTAATGGTGGTGATACAGCACAGCTAACTTCTTGAGAGTGAATGGGAAATCATACTCTCTTCGCTGTACTTGTCATGGTGCTACATCGGCTGCTGCGTCACCAGGAGGAATATTACATTGTCCCGGTATCCACTGAAATACTACTTCGTGCTACGCTTGGCTTGCCTTTGTGAGCTCTTTGAGGATCCCATACACTATAATAGCAATTATTGTTTTCATGCTTGCTCTGGAAAGCGGTGCAAATGCCGCCTGGGAGTCGCTGGAAACTACCGTGTTTTGCACCTCTTGTACGGAAGTTATACATTTTGTCGCGCGAAGGATAGTAAATAGTTCAGCCTGTGCGATCATGTTGCCCGTGATTACCTAGCCTGTTTACTGAAATATGGTATAGCAACGGCTGAAGTTGATGAGCTTGTTAATTGGAGCCCTCCCATTAAACTAGTATGTATCCTAGATAATCCACATATATATTTAGCATAGTGCTAGTTCTTGAGCAGCTTTAATGAATGTTTTCCAATGAAACCCTGTACTGCCAACTCAATTTTGCAGAGCGTTAGCAGTCATTGAATACCTAACATGATTCATGACTCAGCCAAAACTCATGACTTATCAGGCTGTAGAGATGTGCTTGCATTTATTTATGGACATGACTTTTGTCTTTTTTGGATGTCTGAAGTCAATGGATGGTTTTTATGCTGGGTTCAAAGCCGGCGAAAATTCCGAAATGTTAACGAAATTCAGAGAACTAGAAATGGTGATTGATGAGTCTCAGTAACAAGAACACAGCTAAATGTCGCTCGTGGAAATTACAGGCATACAGAAGTACCTCTCGGTAAGAGTCTTTGGAGTCGCTCTTCCGAAGTGCGACAAATGCCGTGTAAGTTGGGCACATGGTACGCAATTTTTTGGTCGAATTAAGGCATTGTGAATGTTGAGCATCGATTAGACTGATCCACCCCATGATGTACCAGCAATCGTGCAATGTACATTCACTATCACATTCACCACCCTTTCGAGTGTCCCTTTATGTGGAGCCCAGGATAGCTAGAGATCGAGTAATGCTCCTAAAATCAATGTTGGATAATATTTATTAAGTACTATCCTACCAGATTTAGACGGAAACTATTTAACGGTATGAAGTCAAGGCAACTCAACTGTTCTCTAAAGCATGAACCTGGAAATTTGCTGGAAATTTTTATAACAAACTTAACGCACAACCAACTATAGCCTAACTCTCAGCTTGAAATGTAGCCCTTTCTAGTGCATTGGGCCCCTTTCTCCCGTATTTTTTTTCCTCTGAATTATTCGGCGAACCTTGTCAATCTCATTGCTCTGACTACCTGCCGTGCCCGCGTGTACACCTTCGCCCTGAACCATCGACTCATCCTGAGCGAAATTTTGGTCCTTTTCAATTCGTGCCGTCCATCATTGTGGCACGCCACAAGGATTATGAAAGTTACCCGTTCAGAAATTGGGCGACAAGTCCATCATCTTCAAGAAAAAAACTTACAGTGGCGCTTCGCTTGAACGCGGGTGACACGCATGCATATGGGTGCTATAGCGCGCACGAAACTGTAGGCCCTCGGTGCACCTGGACGCCTACAAGACAGGGCTAGTGCGGCCGTACCATACGCAGCAACCACCAGAGTATAACCATCCCCCCCCCTCCCCACCTCCCTAGTGGGAAGAAGACGCGCTTGCCCCCCGCTTTCCTCCCTTGCGCAAGCGAGTCGCCATCATCGGCTCACCGTCGCAAGGTTTCACTCGCACACACAGCGTACGGTGCGAGAGGACGAAGTTATCACGAGACGGACCCGGTGCGTCTGTATCCCAAGCAAAACCTGTAGCAACTGTCAGAGGAGGTGGACACAGCGCGCTTCCGCCTACCTTCCTCCTCCGCGATGCTTCGCCTCGTTTATCCTTCCCCCTTCGCTCAACGCCACCTAGACATTCCTGTAGGTGGCGTTGCTTTGCCGCGTGTTCACCGCGCTCCCTCGTCCTTTTGTCGGCGCGCGTTTCCCTTCACCCCCGGCAGCTTCCTCTTTTGCTTCCTTCAAGTCTTCGAACAAACATTTGCAGATTGCGCTACCTGGCCAGTTACGCTTCAGTGTACAAAAAACAGCGTATTTCTGTCCACTTGTTTCCTTGCTTAGTGCTTCTTTAGCTGGAAATTGTTATAATACCCTCAACTGTTCTTGCGCGTTATAGAGCCATCCTATACTTCGCTTAAAAAAATACTTCCTAATATTTACGCCCCCTTGTAAGCTCCAAACCCAGATCCCCAAGTGTCAGCATCATCAGTATAAAGTGAAAATTTAACCCAGACGGCCATGTTCTTTCCAAACCCGCCATGACGCAGTTAAAAAGAAAGGGCTGAATATGCTGCCCTGTGGTACTTTTTGCTTCACATTGTGTTCAGCATTCCTTCCTTTCGCTTGTTTTAATGAATGTTTGGCAATCTGTTAAGAATTCAAAAACCCATCGCAAAGATTTTCGTGAGACGCTGAGCTCTAAAAGACTAAGCAGAACGTGAGCGTGGCTGATGGTGTGCAATGCCCCATATATGTCTAAGATTACCTCTGTCATCAAGTTTCCGCAGGCACATTCATGTTCCCCATACTTTCCGATATTCATTCCGTTGTGCAGTTTTATAAAACCTGCCAAGTATCCAAACAGCACACCCGTGTGCATGTTGTTGGGTATAAATCATCTTCTGTATTATGTTACATATGCAGCTTGTCAAGATAACAGGGTGAAAAGAGTCAAAGCACAAGGGGGTCTCGCCCGGTTTCGGGATTCGGTTTATGCAAGCAATTTCTCCTTGATTGAAGTTTCTCGTATTTGTCGATCAATAGATACGTCTAATTTTTCGAGTGCCTGTGTATGCTGCCAAACTTTCTCTCCATCGGTACGCCCTTTCAGACCAGCGTCTGATGGCTCCGAGGTATTAATACTGTTAGACAGCTGCAGCATAATCTAAACTAAAACCTTTTTCTTTGCACATGTTCCCATTATCTTGAATATATTCAGTCAAACTTTCAATATTCGTATGTTTGCTTATTTGATTCGACCGTGTGAACGTTGTTGAGTGCGCCATTGAGAAAAGCTACTTCACTGTTTCAAATGATGTATCACCAACATTTCTTCGTGGTTAGGAGCACCAAGTTGCATAGATGTTGCTTTATAGTCCCAGAATGTTGTGAATGGTGTAAAAAGAGGCGGAAATACGCTGAGGCGATCATTTTTTATTCCTTTCGAATAATCCTTACATGCGCAATTACGTCAGCTGGCCCAGCACCATGCTTACCAATTGGAAGGCCTTTCACTCCCCGGCCTAGAACTGGATTCGTGCAGGGGGAAGCGTTCGATCCTAAGTGGGGATAGTGCGCAGAATATATATATATATATATATATATATATATATATATATATATATATATATATATATATATATATATATATATATATATATATATATATATATATATACATATGCTTTTGGCCATACGGGCAAGATGAAGAGAACTATGAGGACATCAAGAACATTTAGTGAAAACAAATGTTCAAAAAAAAATGGTGAGGAAACTATGAGGACTTCAAGAACATTTAGCGTTTTTGACTGCTGTGGCCGCAATAATAAATTTTCGATATCGAAGACATATATTTCCTTCGGCATTCTGCTCTAGGAACAGACAATTCTGTAAACCCTTCTCGACGCAGTAGCAGGATACCTTTCTTTATGGAGAGAATGTTATCCTAGTTCCTCTCCGCACGCACCGTTGTGCCAGACTCTAAAAGCTCAAAAAGACTTCAGCACTTCATGACAGATCACAATTAATTATGGCATTCAAAATTAACGCTCTATTTCGTGACAAAGGGTCAACGCAACGTAATCGTGGTAGCTCAGTGGCTTCGCCATTCTGCTCCAGAGCATGAATTGGATTATTCAATTATCGGCTGTGGTGGCCGCATTCATACGAGGGCGGTATCCTAGAACACTCGCGCGCGAAACTTTCGCTGCATGTTAAACAACCACCTGCAGCCAACAACATGTTTCTGTTCCTCCTCCTCGTTAACCCATCCCACCTGGTCGAAATCGACAAGGAGCTCCACTTTTCGCGATCCTGGTAGACAATCTGTGACTCTCGGTCACGAAAAAAAAAAAGAAGGATTCGCACAACACTCCAACAAAACGTTGTGAACCCCACGCAATGGTACACACCAGTGTGTCAGTCTCCTTTCTTGGGAATATCTAAATTGTCTGCGCCAAACTGCCATGTGCGGCTCCGGCTAAACGCCCAGCATGAACGTTGCCTCAAATAAATCAAACAGACAATTCCTGCAGGGTGCGCTAAATTTGTACCAGGATACAAGCTTGAAATTGCGCCACATTTGTGGACGATCGAAGATAAGCTATAACTGTGTATTGCGGGCACTTCTGATTTCCGGAAGCCATAGGTCTGAATGATACCTTATAAGAAGTTTGCGTTTGTATGCGTGTCTGCGGGTACACGCGCCGTGGGTATGCTTGAGCGATAACAGCGCATACTATATCTTTCGCCCAGCACTGGGAGTAAAATTCCAGGCCATCAGCCAGGGAAAAATATTTAACCTTTCAATAAATGGGCCCTCTTGTTTCTGAGACAGGCGTTTTATGGTTTCCACCATTACGAGATCCTGTTAAGGCACGCACTAGGGGAACTGCTTTCTGAGACCACCTCAACGGGCCTGCCAGACTTCCGTGACCACACAGAAGCACCTGTTATATAGTTACCGTTTAGTGTGAAGAAGTATTCAGCTCTCACAATGAACAAATGATGTGCGAATATATTTCGACCATTCTTCAGCATTGAGCAAAAAAATATTAAAAAAAAACAAAGTACGAGTTCATTTTACTCAACAATGCACTCAATGGTGGAAAAACGCTTTCTATGCCAAGAAACTGACATCATTGGAAAAAATTACACAATACCGAGAAAAAGTATCGTACATACTTTGCTTTACACATCCATACGAGTTGAAGGTTTCGGAAAAGGCTGGCAATAAAGTGAGCCGGATGCGAGCTTTGATGTATATTTATCTCCTATACGTAGCGGTTAGCGACATTGATGTCGAAAGACGCCCAAGATGGTAGCATAATGCAGTTTGCGTGGAGGTTGGTGATGAAAAAAAAAGTATTTGAACTTCCCAGCATTACAGCGCATGTGCTACTCTTCTCTCGATAAACGTTTCGCTCTTCAATACAGATGGTCAAAACTCTGTGCAAAGGAACACTCATGAGTACGTCAACATTTAGACGCCAAAAATCGTTCGTTCAGTGTAAGTGCGACATTAATATCGCACGAAATCCACGTACCCTCAAGTATTGTGCTAAGGCAGATTTCTGAAGGCGAGAGGTAAACTTGATGCATCAAATTTAGCTCTATTCGGTAGCGATATATTTAAGAGCACCTACAAGTGAAGCACATCAAAGGATTCTTCTGCTCGCTGAGATGAGCGGTAGTAATACTGCGTGCTTTGCTGCGGACTATGCTCACTTGATCTAGGGAAGTCCGTTTCATCCGTCGAGCGAATTTCGTACGGTATTCACGAAACGCGCTCAATACGCGTCGTACACCGCCTTCATTTTGCGAATACGCAAAATAAGAGGAGAACACTTGCGGCGTTTGAGCACAGCGAGTGACCGGAAGCCATTGGAGCGATGCAATGCCCGGCGAAGGGAGAGAAAAAGAGAAGGAAGCAACGCTCACGAGAACGAAGCTGAAATTTTCATTTAGAAAGCATTTTCCCATTGCAAGTGCACTGAAGCCGAGGTTGCTTTTTCTTCAGGCTCCTGTGTTCCTGTTCGTTAGGGGCGATTGCACTTCTTTTTTTTTAATTTTGTACAAGAACGCATCAATAATAAAAAAAGAAGATTACGCTCTCATGTTGTATCTACCTTCAGTAATCTCGCTTAAAATGTTCTTGCTAATTTTTTTCCTTGCAATAAAATTTCTGCTTACGTAGAGTATATTTGATTTTTATTTGTCTTCAAGAAATTTTATTAACTATGCTGAACAGCGCCCATGAAAAATTTAGAAGCAAATAGTTTTTACATGTCGTATCCCTCGCATCGGGCCTACACCTCTAACAACCATGCGTTGATTATGAACTGAAAGGTTCATAATCATAATACGGGAAGAAATAGCGTCAAAGTTACGCTTATCTTTATGGTTCTGTTCTTCTATGTTCAGGAGCCCGAGAGATCAACGACATAGGTGGCTTGAAAAACGATCTTGCGTTTCTTGAGGACATGCGAAGCTAGTGAAAAGTAGCGAGTTGTTGCGTGTTGCCCGCTTTGCGTGCACGTTTTTACGCGCAAGCGTGTATGCCCGGCGAGATTAGGTGTGTCGCCGCGAGAGAAGCGAAAGCCAGAGCAGAAATGCGCCTGGAGGTGGAAAAGAGAAAAGCGCACCGGGGAAAGTGCGGAGGAGTGCGCTGAGTGCGCGGCAAGGCAACGCCACCTAGAGGAAAGTCGAGGTGGCGTTGAGCGAAGCGGGGATGGAAAACGGAGGCGAAGCGTAGCGGAGGAGGAGGGTATGTGGAGGCGCGCTGGGTTGACCTCCTCTGGCAGTTGCTACGGATTCTGTGCGCGCTATGGACGCACAGGGTTCATCTCGTGATCGAGTGTCCGAGTGCTGAGCGAGAAAGACGGAGCAGCGACGCAACCGCCGGCAGGCCGACAGTGGGTCGAACAACGCCGGAGTTGTCTCCAAGCGACCGGCATGGACTGAACAAGTCCGGCCAAAGCCGCGGGCTTGGCGTGCCCAGAAGACTCCAGAAAAGGAAGAAGGAAAGTTAGGGAAACCACCATGGCGCGCTGCGGGTGAATTAACAGCCTATACCTGCTGCACTGCTGCATATACAAATTACCGAGCTAAACCTGCTATTAGAGCGCCTTCTTGGGGCGCTAAAAATATTTAACAGCTCCAGCCAGCACTAACATAAGGGAAGGTTCTAAAGAAACGATTACTATTGCAGAAACATATTTCATGTGCGAACAAGAAAACGTTAGGTTGCATCATTAATTCAATCTCGTAATAGTGCCTACAAAGAAAGCACATATGTACAATGTTTCCAAGCATCCACACGGGTTGTTCCTGTGGGATGATATATTTCATATTCCACTCAGCCAAAGAAGCTGGCACTTACCACCGAACAAGCCAAGGGATTCATTTTCTTCCGAAGGCATCTTCGAACAACAAGCTTTCCTATCATTGCTCGTGCAAGGGGCTCTTTACCCGACTGCCGTCTCTGACACTTGCCCCACATACAACCAAGTGCTGATATGTTGCGGCATTAAAACGCACTTTCTAAACTTCATTTCTGCGGCGTATACGGTGCAGGCTGTCGTAAGGCCATATGGGGACAAAATAGCGCCCTCCATGTGACCATTAGCAAATAGCCCGCTCGTCTCGGGAAAGAGAAACGAGTCGTATCTTGCGTCTTGTCCAAGGCTTTTCGTCTATAGAGACGGCTCTGAGCACGTGTAGGAAGAGAAAGGATGAAACGCTGGATACAAAGACCAGAGACACATGCGTCACTACACTGTAGAAGGTTTATGCTTACGGGGCCCTCTTCCATACCTTCTGTTTGTACCTCTTGCTCAAGCGTTGCCCGTTCTTGTGGATTCTTTCTTACGTGTTGTGCCGAAATCAACAATGCACTTTTCCTATTTTAGGGCATTTATCCATCTTGTCTTTTCAATATACAGGGTGTTCTAAATTAAGCTTTATGGTTTTACTAAATTTAGGCACTGGGAGGCACGCGAAGAAACAGAGTGAGATGATAATTATCGCTGTCAGCAGCCCAATTAACTAAAATTGAATAATTAACTTTTTGTTGGTTGCAGGGAGTGGGTGTGTTTGTACTGAAAAGTTAGAGGCAGTCGTGTTTCTACACAGTATCATTTGGAAGAATTCTTCTAGCGTGTCTGTGCTCCTAGATGCATCAAGATCCAACAACGAGATGCACATGGAACAATGCGGTTTATGCGGCTCACATACAACAACAGCCCAACGCTATGCAGCTCTCGGTGGCTGTATTCTTTACAGAATTATGCACTGAAACAACAAACGATGTCTATCAATGTCATCGGCTCAACAAGTATACACTTCGGAGCGCATAATACAATGCGAATGTTTCTGTGCCTTCTTTCCCGCGGTTTGGCGCGTCAGCTCGGATAGGCTTCTTACGGAGTAAATTGGCTTCTGAAGTGCGATACAGCATACATAAAGTGGGTGCGTCCTGGACATAGTGCAATAGTGATCTGGTGAGATCCCAGAGATTGCACAACGAAAAAGAAAGTGCCAATCTCGGAATAATCTAGGAGTAATCTGGGAGTAATCCACGATCCCGTGAATCCAATGTCTCGCGTAGGGGCGGTTTCCCCGCCTTGCTGACTTTCTGAGCAGGTATGTAATCGCTATGCCCCAAAAAAGCGTGGAGGAAGGTGAAAAGCTTTATACGATTTAATTAACTGCCTCGCGAAAGTTCCGATTAGCATAGATTTGAAAATGTACGCTTAATATTTATTAGTTTTGTGTGCTCTGATGGTTGGTTACGATAGATAGGAGACAAGCCGAAGAGCCAGCACGGTGCAATAGTACCGTCGGAAAAGAAAGGCCCGGTGAAAATATCTCCGCTTTTCCTGACTCGCAGTTGTCTTCCAGTGTGTTTGTTCGGCGGCAGTGCAGAGTAAGCATCGTGGTGGGCTCGCACTCGCTTTGTTCCTGCTGGGTGGCCGCCGGCTTTGTTTGTAGTCTCGCGTATAGCACACTCTATGCGCGCCACCACATCGTGACAGCCCTGCGCTTTGTTTGTTCGCGTCAAGGCATCGCACGCCCGCACTGCACGCACACACGTATATAGCTCGCCGAGAAAGAGAGAAAGGGAGTCGCCGAGGCGGTGGCAGTCGTTTTTCACGCTGCTTTCTCCGAGATTCCTCTTCATCAGTGCGCATTTCTCGGCCCCGAGGACAAGAGGATGATTAATGACGCTCCTTCCGTGGCAGCGCTACTCATCCGTAGTTTCGTATCAGGCGCGCGAGGTATACGCGCAAGGCGGCTGCAGCGCGTCGCACCGTCTCTTGAGTTGAAGAAGAGCGCAGCAAGGGCTGCTTGGCTCGGCTCAGCTCGGCTCGGAGTTTGTGTATAGTGGGCGCGTGTATTAAAACGGAGATGAGGCCGACCGGTGGAGCCGCCTGGCGCGCTTAAAGTTCTCAGAGCTCTAGCAGTCGACGCTACTTTGCTGCACATGCTGGATTCTCGAGTGTTCTTCGAGTCTCCTCGGACGCCCGGTATAATAAGTACCGCTCTGCACGCAAGCCACGACTTCGCTGAACTTTAGTTCCCTCTGGCCTACCCCGCGGCTTAAGTAAATAAAAGAGCTGCCGCCGCCTCTCACCCACTGCTTCAAGCTATTTGTTATTGCTTCCTGTATTTATTGTTGCACATCTTTTCACTCCAACATTTTTAATCTCCGTGGGCGCTAAGCGTGTCTTCAGGAAGTGCTACTTCGGCCGTAACCCCTTTGTGTTTTCTTTAAGTTCAAAAAGCACACTACTTAAAGTCTCTGTTATTATTAGGGTCATTATTCTTAGTTGGTTCGGAAGCACAGAAACAAATGAACTGAGAGAAAAGAAAGGGAGGGGGTTGGCAGATGCCACCAGAGGAGAAGGAGTAGGAAAGAAAGGGCGAAGGCAGGGCTGTTACTAAGATATGGGCCTGGTTCGCTACCGTACGCTGGGAGAATGAGAAAGAGGCGAGAAGAAAGATCCCACCGGAAGGGGCACACGCCTGGCCACACTTCAGGAAGGCAAGGACGGAAAATTTGAAATGACAGATACGAATACGGGAAGAGGGGGAGTGCGAGCAAGTAAATAATATAAAATGACAAATATAGCACTGCATTAGGAACAGAAAAAAATTAATGAAATAAAACTACCTTATTTGCGCGTAAATAACGCGACCCCGAATAGAACGCGATGTACGACTTTCAGCCTCCCAGAAAACGAAAACAAAAATATGTAGGTATATTGCGTTCATAACGTGGAGTGATGCCGCAAAGAAACAGGAAGTGACGCTTAATACCGGATGCCCACAGTATGTTTTATTCATCGTTACGGCGAACTGCTGTAGCAAAATACATTGAAAAAAATGAGGGCTTGCGAAACTTACTCGTTACCACTGCTGACATCTTTGTCACTGTTGGTGAGAAAGGCGTCGTCCTCCATGCTACCAAGGTTGTTGGACAGGCAGCACTTCAGAAGTGCCCTCGACACAATCAAACCGATTGTGTATGTTCGAATCCGGCTCCGCACGTGGTAGCGATTGCGGTGGTGCATAGCTGTAAACTCACTGCAGTTTAAAGCGCCAGAAGAAAAATAAAGAAAATAAAAGCGCGTTATATTAGTTTCACGAACCCGAATTTATTGCAGGGTTCGATCTAAGATCTGAAATGAGGTGAAAAGAAGCTCTCTCTATATTTGTGCAAACACGGCAAGTCAAGGCAGAGCGCAATCAAGAAAATAGTTAATGTGGCTCCAACACGCATGTTGGGATACACAGGGTGTCCTACGTAACTATTAGGCAAACCTTAAAAATGTGCAGATGGGACGTAGCTGGACAGAACGAATGTAATGTTGTTTGCCGTCGCTTGGAGATACTGAGATTACTTTTTTTTCATTCCGCCTAAATACCTGATTAGTCTTAATTATAGAAAATCTAAATTAGTGCAATTAGATGAAAAGTCTCAGTGAGAAAATTGTAGAGCAATACGAGAAACTCCCTATACAACTTTCTGTTGCTCACTCAGTGCTGTACTTAAAGTGCTTTCGCGAGCGTGAACGAAGAATTCGCCGGCCACACCGCGGTGCGCTTTGTTCCTCTGCGTGAACTTTAGCCGCAGATCTGGAAAAATGATTACTGGGAAGACAGACTGTACGCGCGTGAGGTCGGTGCAGCGCGTAGCAAGTGCACCCGCTTAGGCTCTGCACGTAAATGCGTTGCGCCACTGCTTGTGAACGAGTCGCAGGGAATTTTTCACCGCCAAAGCTAGCCCTGCGAGACCAAAGGGTCAAGCCCCAGTGCACGCACGGAACCCCAATCCCGTGTAGAGACTTTCAAGAGTGCACATTGAACTAATTAAGATCACCCAACACCACACACACACACACACACACACACACACACACACACACACACACACACACACACACACGCACACGCACACGCACACACACACACACACACACACACACACACACACGCACGCACGCACGCACACACGCACGCACGCACGCACGCACACACACACACACAAACACACAAACACCCCCCCCCCACACACACACACACACACACACACGTCTTTGCTGCGTGCCATACGGCGAAATAACACTCGCGGAAAGACATTTGGTATCTGCACGTGTTCTGACGCGAAATGGGTTCTAATTAAACTTTCGGAAATAAATGTTAATTTTTTTTACTAACACATGCATGCAGTTTTATGTTTTCTGCTTGTATCTCCTCACTATGTAATTTGTGGCGGAACGCTTTAGGGTCCGCCACACTTTACGACCTTAAGGACTATTTTCATTCACTTACGTTGGTCCTCCAGGTACGAAATACATTTGAAACACGATTTAAGGAAGTGTTGACCACGCTAGGGTAGGCGGTGCGTTTTATTTCGACGGCGGCTGCATATGGCGCGGTCATGTGGGCCCTATCTTGAAAGTGATCTGTGATAGGGACAGAGTGCGCCGGGTGCTAATAGCTGCTTGTGCGCTCAGTTCTCGCTGTTTTAATTCGTGTTGAAGCGCGAGCTAGCACCAAGGTGAATTCGCTCTCTACTGCTGCCGCACTTCCTCGTTCCAGCGTTTTGACGGCGAGCTGCGCGGTCATCGGCAGAGCCCTGTTTTAGTTTGCTCGTTAGCATGTGGCATCATATTTGTTAATTTCGTTAGTAAGAGGATGTTTACATGTTTATACTACCGATGAAACTACATCCTTACTTCGAATAGTTCTCCAGTAATTTGCTATCGCAATCGATCCTTCGCCTTTCGAGTGAAACTGCGACTTTCCTGACCACTTATTTTTATCCTACCTAACAGAAAGTTTTTCAGAAATCGACTTTGTGAGAAGCAGCAAATGTCGTTCAAAATTTCAAACTTCTCATTTTTCATTTTTTCTAGCTGCTGTACACAAATGAAAAATTGAAGACGATGGTTCACATGCAGCAAGTGTCATCTCAACCAATGGTGATTTATCAGTCAAATCAAATACATCGACAGCAATTACAGACGAATTCATTTTTACACTTATTTTTTTTCCATGGTAGTACACTACGGGAGCACATGTAAATATAGCGAGATCAATGAGACCGCTTTAGAGAGAAATTGGAGGTGATCGAGTTCGATGTCAATGAATGTGGCGTGGCATGAAGCACAATTGACCGTCGTCACTCACCAATGTCTTCGGAGCGCTGTCTTGGAAGCCACATACATGCATGACAAAAGCTAAATTTCTAACCCGATACCACTGAATTTGAAGGGGACACGTACGTGCACCACATATGCGAAGTTTCAGCAACGTTGAATATTAAAAAAAATTACACAACATTACCACGGGCTCAAGGCCCGCAGTCATTAAGAGCGGGTCGAGACATGCTATAATTGCTTTCCAGCAAATAACCAGAGCATCTCGCAAACTGCGCGGACTTCTCCCAACTTTCCAAAACAAAGAAATTATAATGGTGCACAGCAACACTTTTGGCGGTTCCTTTGCGTGGGTAGGGGTCCTAATTGCTCCTTTCATCAATTAACGCCAGTGTTGTGCCGCCTTAAGGAAAGAAACTTAGGCGAAGAGCCAAAAATTTTTAAATACAAGTAGGAAGAATAGGGATCGAGTGAAAAAGAAAGAAAGAGAGAAAACACAAAACTAGTAGGAGAGAATAAGGGGAGAGCCTCCGTGTTTCTGCAAAATCTTTAAATTTACGCTACCAAGGAAGTGGCGTAAAAATAAGGGCGGAATAACTCGTGCGACATATATGGTTTGTGGTTTCGATCGTGTTTTCGTGCTTCTTGTGTCGTATGGGATAGCCTTAAGAGGAAAATAACAAAAATAACTCTCGATAACTGCAGACGTTGAACTGTCCTGCTTCTCATTGTTACAGCCTGGCGCGACGTGAACAATACCTTTAACAAAGCCACTTGAAGCTTTCGAATACCGCAGAAGCCTTCACATAGTCGAACAGTAGATTATTTGGTTCGTCTTTTTCTTTATTTTATTGCGTGCGTCGCTATTTCACTGCGGGACGTGAGTTTGTTCTGGGCGAATTTTCTTATATGCTCCCATTTTCAAAGCGAAGATTTCTTTTACAGCTTTACAGCTCATTCAGTTTTGTAAAATTATTTATTTTTGGTCCATCCTTGGGCTACCGGGTATGGGCCACTGGGTATATGCCCATTATTCGCCAATCGCCAAAAATGCGAATGTGCCACTGTGATCCAAAGAGTTTCGAAGACTTCAATGTGTTTACATATCAGTGACACTTATTCGCGCATACACCTCGCATCACAAGTCCACCTTCGACAAGAAGAATACACCGCCTTTGTGGCCGTCAATTTAGCTACGTACACGTCTCACAGTCGGCACTTCCTGATCTGGTGTTTGCAGTTCGGCATACCTTGTGTGCGTTGTAGTACATAAGCATAAACGTCCCGCGAGCTTACGCGTTGCATGGAATGCGCGAATCACGTTTACGTGTGTATAATTTAAATGCTTCACTAGAGCTTCGCCCAACGTACATACATTACAACATGTGTGTGAGGTCACCGTAATGTGTCTCTCCATTTTTTTATGCTTTTTCTTTTTCGAGATGCTATATTTTCAGTGTTCTGATCCTGACACCTTCTCAATTTTCAGCTTATCGCTAGTTGTCTTTCTTAAAGGGTTTCAAAAAGCGTCAGGCTAGCAAAAAAATTGAAGTTAAACGTTAGAACTACAACGCGTCAGCGTAGTATCTTGTCCGTCTCCGAACAGCTCGCTGCCGCATGAGCAAACGCCCGATGCCATATGTTAGTCGTGAGCATAGTTTAAATTGAGATTTGTTAGGATAATATACATGTTGAACACTGATACATGTACATATGGAAGGAAGCCTTGAGGTCATGGGTGGAACTTCCTGGGATAGTTATTTACGGAAAAGTAAAAAGGTTAAGGGCGAATAATAGAACACACTATAACAGGTTAAGTGAACAAAGAAGAAATCAAAGTGAGGTTTCCTTTAACTAAATAAAATTAATGTCAATATTCTTCCAATTTTCAAAAAAGCTATTGCGTTAATACCTGGTGTTTTAGTGCACTACAAAAGAAAAAGAAAAAAAACAGCAGGGAAAGACAGAGTTGGTCTTCCGTGAATACTATAAATTCCAAGTAAAAGTAAGTCGTCATCGTAGCAAAACGAGTGTAGGTAGTATTAGGAAGCATGTGTTATGGGAAATATGTTTGACATTAAAATGCCGGTTTGACATCAGAACGCGTCAGCGTAGTATCTTGTCCGTCTCCGAACAGCTCGCTGCCGCATGAGCAAACGCCCGATGCCATATGTTAGTCGTGAGCATAGTTTAAATTGAGATTTGTTAGGAGAATATACACGTTGAACACTGATACATGTACATACGGAAGGAAGCCTTGAGGTCATGGGTGGAACTTCCTGGGATAGTTCTTTACGGAAAAGTAAAAACATTAAGGGCGAATAATAGAACACACTATAAGAGGTTAAGTGAACAAAGAAGAAATCAAAGTGAGGTTTCCTTTAACTAAATAAAATTAATGTCAATATTCTTCCAATTTTCAAAGAAGCCATTGCGTTAATACCTGGTGTTTTGTTCCACTACAAAAGAAAAAGAAAAAAAAACAGCTGGGAAAGACAGAGTTGGTCTTCCGCGAATACTATAAATTACAAGTAAAAGTAAGCCGTCATCGTAGCAAAACGAGTGTAGGTAGTATTAGGAAGCATGTGTTATGGGAAATACGTTTGACATTAGAATGCCGGTTGTAGAGAGAGATAAATAAGATGTGAAACGAAGGGAGGTTAACCGGGAGATAGATAACCAGTTTGCTACCCTGCACTAAGGAAGGAATAATGGTAGACAGAAACATAAAAAAAAATCGCACAACAAGAAAGAGAGGGAGATGAAAAAAGAAAGAAAGAAAACCAACACACACACTGGAACGCAGCAGTTTCACAGCTGTTCGAACAGATCGCTTGACCGGAGCAACTTCAGTAATGCCTTTGGTGCCTTCTGGTGTGAAGACCGCATCAGCCGATACTCCTATATCGCCTGCCCAGAAAGTGGCCGATTGACAAGGCGTGCCAACACCGTCACGAAGAACTGTCTCCGAGAGCTGCTGTGATGACCATTGAAACACAATACCGATATTATACAGATGGGGACGTGATCAATGTAATGTAATCATCATCATCATCATCATCATCATCATCATCATCAGCCTGGTTACGCCCACTGCAGGGCAAAGGCCTCTCCCATATTTCTCCGACAACCCCGGTCATGTACTAATTGTGGCCATGCCGTCCCTGCAAACTTCTTAATCTCATCCGCCCACCTAACTTTCTGCCGTCCCCTGCTACGCTTCCCTTCCATTGGAATCCAGTCCGTAACCCTTAATGACCATCGGTTATCTTCCCTCCTCATTACATGTCCTGCCCATGCCCATTTCTTTTTCTTGATTTCAACTAAGATGTCATTAACTCGCGTTTGTTCCCTCACCCAATCTGCTCTTTCCCTATCCCTTAACTTTACACCTATCATTCTTCTTTCCATAGCTCGTTGCGTCGTCCTCAATTTGAGTAGAACCCTTTTCGTAAGCCTCCAGGTTTCTGCCCCATATGTAAGTACTGGTAACACACAGCTGTTATACACTTTCCTTTTGAGGGATAGTGGCAACCTGCTGTTCATGATTTGAGAATGCCTGCCAAACGCACCCCAGCCCATTCTTATTCTTCTGATTATTTCTGTCTCATGATCCGGATCCGCAGTCACTACCTGCCCTAAGTAGATGTATTCCCTTACGACTTCCAGTGCCTCGCTGCCTATTGTAAACTGCTGTTCTCTCCCGAGACTGTAAAACATTACTTCAGTTTTCTGCAGATTAATTTTTAGACCCACTCTTCTGCTTTGCCTCTCCAGGTCAGTGAGCATGCATTGCAGTTGGTCCCCTGAGTTACTAAGCAAGGCAATATCATCAGCGAATCGCAAGTTACTAAGGTATTCTCCATTAACTTTTATCCCCATTTCTTCCCAATCCAGGTCTCTGAATACCTCCTGTAAACACGCTGTGAATAGCATTGGAGAGATCGTATCTCCCTGCCTGACGCCTTTCTTTATTGGGATTTTGTTGCTTTCTTTATGGAGGACTATGGTGGCTGTGGAGCCGCTATAGATATTTTTCAGTATTTTTACATATGGCTCGTCTACACCCTGATTCCGTAATGCCTCCATGACTGCTGAGGTTTCGACAGAATCAAATGCTTTCTCGTAATCAATGAAAGCTATATATAAAGGTTGGTTATATTCCACACATTTCTCTATCACCTGATTGATAGTGTGAATATGATCTATTGTTGAGTAGCCTTTACGGAATCCTGCCTGGTCCTTTGCTTGACAGAAGTCTAAGGTGTTCCTGATTCTATTTGCGATTACCTTAGTAAATAGTTTGTAGGCAACGGACAGTGAGCTGATTGGTCTATAATTTTTCAAGTCTTATGGATTAGGATTTCTTATGGATTAGGATTATGTTAGCATTTTTCCAAGATTCGGGTACGGTCGAAGTCATGAGGCATTGCGTATACAGGGTGGCCAGTTTCTCTAGAACAATCTGCCCACCGTCCTTCAACAAATCTGCTGTTACCTGATCCTCCCCAGCTGCCTTCCCCCTTTGCATATCTCCCAAGGCTTTCTTTACTTCTTCCGGCGTTACCTGTGGGATTTCGAATTCCTCTAGACTATTTTCTCTTCCATTATCGTCGTGGGTGACACTGGTACTGTACAAATCTCTATAGAACTCCTCAGCCACTTGTACTATCTCATCCATATTAGTAATGATATTGCCGGATTTGTCTCTTAAAGCATACATCTGATTCTTGCCAATTCCTAGTTTCTTCTTCACTGTTTTTAGGCTTCCTCCGTTCCTGAGAGCATGTTCAATTCTATCCATATTATACTTCCTTATGTCAGCTGTCTTACGCTTGTTGATTAACTTCGAAAGTTCTGCCAGTTCTATTCTAGCTGTAGGGTTAGAGGCTTTCATACATTGGCGTTTCTTGATCAGATCTTTCGTCTCCTGCGATAGTTTACTGGTATCCTGCCTAACGGAGTTACCACCGACTTCCATTGCACACTCCTTAATGATGTCCGCAATAGTGTCGTTCATTGCTTCAACACTAAGGTCCTCTTCCTGAGTTAAAGCCGAATACCTGTTCTGTAGCTTGATCTGGAATTCCTCTATTTTGCCTCTTACCGCTAACTCATTGATCGGCTTCTTATGTACCAGTTTCTTCCGTTCCCTTCTCAGCTCTAGGCTAATTCGAGTTCTTACCATCCTGTGGTCACTGCAGCGCACCTTGCCGAGCACGTCCACATCTTTTATGATGCCAGGGTTAGCAATGTAATGTAATGTAATGTAATAGCTAGATTCAAAGTGGGGCTGATCGAGGGACAGGTTTAATGATGAAAAAAACATTTTGATTGCTTTTTCCTTTTCAAATGGCAACGGTAGAGCTGATGACGAGGAGGTGACTTGCAGATTACAACACATTAGCAATGGCGACTTGACGATCATGACGACGGCAGAGCTGAAAGTGTGAACGAACCTACGCTATGGTAAGGTACAGAAAACTAGAAAATAAATTTGCTGTCGAAGCGCACACTTTAGGCACACTGACGCCTGCTTCCTTCTCACTGTCGGATGCTCAGGGTCTCCTGTCTGGTCTGCATTACGAATTACGCCAGATGAAACGTTAAAAATATTTACGAGATGTCGTCCTTATTATAAATATATAACCCCCTGCATCGCCTCTTCGAATATCTAGAGATCGACCGCACGCTACACACTTTCTTACACCACTTACGCCTCGACGTAGCGCATACGCCCTGCTGCTTGCGTCGTGTGAGCAATAGGCCACCATCTGGGTACACACCCTGTAGCAAAACGGAAGCTTCTGCTGAGAATAAACAAGATCCTTGGAAACTGGCCTACGCGAACATCAGAGCGATCTGCTATGAAGGTGCTTCTGCGATACTTGAAAGACACGGGACTTTATGACAAATTGTGAATGTACACTGTGTGACGTAGGACTGTATACGGTGACATTGCGTAAGACTAGGAACGCCTTTGCGGACTGCGTGGCAGTGCCCACAGAAACAGTTCGTGTGTACGTGCGTGTGTGTGTTTAGGTTTTTCTTTTCTTTTTCTTATCTTTTTCTTTCTCTCTCACCTATTGAACCCCCTTGCCCCTCCCCCAGTACAGGGTAGCCAACCGGAGATAATCTCCGGTTAACCTCCCTGTCTTTCCTTTGCCTTTCTCTCTCTCTCTCTCTCTGCTAAGAATAATCTCAATAAGGTCCCGCAACATGACCGTCAGCAAGTAATCCTTCGTAGTCATCTGAACATCTGGGATAAGGGACCCCTGTCTGTGCAATAAAGTGCTTGGACTGTTTTTGGCGTAGTGAATGGAGATAAGTTTTCAAGGCATTAAGGGATTTTCCCGTGACAACTTTCCCGATCAAATTCCTTGGAACTGTAGTATATGTGCATTAATATATTTCCTATAAGTTCCACCGACGTGTTCAAGCTTGTTCTACATGTTATTGTACTAGCACCACTTTTTTCTTTTTCTATTTTTGCGTGATGCACGGACTCACACTTTAAGTGTTTCTTTGTTTCGATATAGACTTGTCATGACACCGTTTTGTAATTTCATTGCTTATTTCGTTCTTTCTATTTATTCTTGTTAAAACTGTCTGATAGTAAGCACTTGATGTTAAAATTTAATTAAATTATTGGGTTTTACGTGACAAAACCACTTTCTGATTATGAGACACGCCGTAGTGGAGTACTCCGGAAATTTCGACCACCTGGGATTCTTTGACGTGCACCTAAATCTAAGTACACGGGTGTTTTCGCATTTGGCCCCCATCGAAATGCGGCCGCCATGGCCAGGATTCGATCCCGTGACCTCGTAATCAGCAGCCCAACACCAACTTTCTACATTTCGCAGGTAATAAAGAAGACACAGCGAACCCAGCTTCAATTTTGTAACTTCTGTCATAGTAGAAAAGGAATAGAAAAATAAGCTAAGGAGAAGGTGTGCAGTTTACACAGAAGAGAAGAATACACAAAAGTATTACAGGCTTTAGCTTAGGCTGGTGCACTTAAAGAACCGCGGTAGTGCACGAATGACTCGCTACTGCGGAAGTGAAAGTTGTGGCTATGGTCCGGGAAACTTCCTGGAAATCAGCTAGTTCAGCGCGATCCGGAGTCAGAGGCATTGGGCGTTACACAGAAGTCAGTTGCACGGTGTTGAACGAGTAATTCATGCATCTTGAAACAGTAAAAGCACGGGAACACGTGAATGAAGAGGAAATACAGAACGTCTTCTAAAAAAAAAAAATTCAGTTGTGAGTATGCGGCTCGTCCCATCTTTTCTCTTCGTTCTCGTCTTTGTGCGCTTTTACAGTTTCAAGGTGCGAGTAAATCAACTGTAGCTGAGTTGTCCATTCTGTGAAGGGAAGTGTGAAGAATAGCTGCGAAAGCTGCAGAAGTTGGAGCCAAGGACTGCGCATGATCACAGGAAAGGATTAGGTATAAGAATGCGCAGGCACTAAACTTGGTCGGGTGATGTCGGGCCGCGCTAATCACTCATAACTCATAGGATGGCAATGATCAGAGGCCTCGCTCAACGCATATATATGAAAAAAAAAGTTATTGACACGTGCTTACGAAGTCATTGCCTGCAATACAGTCTAAAATAAAAACCGGGTCAGGTTTTTTTCAGTGCGCGGTAAAGAAAAAAGTATAAAAATGGCATCACAAGGTGCTGAGAATCAGGCATGGCTTTAGTCTTTTATTTTGTCATGCGTGAAATATGCCTGCTGCCTGATGGTTGCTGAGCGTATATTAACGGTGGGTTCATTTATTAATATCACCTAGGATTTTTATTATATTTCATGTACCTATGTCGTATAAAAATTTTCTGTACTTGCCATCTTGGTTTTCCGAAAGGAGTGTCATTGCTGAAGAAAGGATCTAAGCTGTTCAGTCTATCTTTCACGTTCATGTTTTTCTTTTACTTTAAATTGGAATCGGTATCCGTCGGGCCTAGCAGGGTTGGCGAAACCTGCACTTTTTTTTCTGATGCTTTCTTGACATGTACAACAAACAAACAAACAAACAAACAAACAAACAAACAAACAAACAAACAAACAAACAAACAAACAAACAAAGAAACAAACGAACAAACAAACAAACAAACAACAAGCTGAAGATAGAGCACAACAGAAGATAAAAGATCGTGCATTTTCGCATGAAGGATTTTATATCCTGGTACTCTATTCTTTGCTATCCTTGCAGTCATACAAAAGCGCAGTTTCTACCTTGATGGTGACCTAAAAGCTGTCGGTAACTGGTTTTCTGACATTTCTTGCTGTAGAAATTGTAGTTTTTCCCTTAAAGGGGTTGGGACACCAAATTTTGAGGCTATAAAAAGCATGTTGTAGGCTGCTTCGGTATGCAAGGACACCCCGAACGAGGTGTCGGACGCTGCAAACATTTCAAGATAATTTTAATTCAGCTCCAAAAAGTCATTAAAAACTCCCTCTCGTAGTCGAGACCCATCGCTAGCGCGGCAGCTACTACGTCACAGAGGAGGAACGAAAATATTGACGTCATAGCACACCAGCACAAAAACGTGACGTATGATGAGTAGCGATGAAATGCCGATTACGGAGCCTGCTGAGCCGAGCGACCGAGCATAGCCTCCAATATGACCGAGCTACAGGCATATAGAAATCCTTTCTTAATGCAAAGAAGGGGTAAGGCGTGCAGACACGGACACAGGAGGAGAGAAGTGGACAACACGAACGCCGCACGGCGGTCCGCGAATGGCAAACTGCGTGCGGCGAGTTGCCGTGCCGACGGGCCTTTGCACGTTTGAGTGTAAAACAGTAGCCGGCCGACTCCGAAAGGGACCAGGATATGCGGCGTTCATGTTGTCCGCTTCTCTCCTCGCATAGTCGCATAGTTTGGCAGCTCGGAGCGGTCTGTCCTTCGCTTGGCCTGTCTCAATGAAGGCCCGTCCACGTTACCGGCACCGAAACTCGCCGCACGCCGTTTGGCGTTCGGGGGCCCCCGTGCGACGGCGGTTTTGCTTGCGAACGGCGAGATTTCCTAGCCGTAGAGAGCACGGGCCCGGGACCCATTTGTGCGGCAGCCCTACGGCGAAGCGGCCAATCAGCGTCCGAGGAGTGGTCACTCTGTGCACCGACGGCAGCTTCACCGCCTCTGATCGTTCGGCGCCGCCGATATCGTGGCTAGGCCTTTTCCGGTTCACTTCGAAGCTAACGCTAACGGCGCTTCGGAATGAATCACCGACTCTCACAAGCCGCAATATTTTCTTACCGTTGTTGTCGCTCTTCGCAATAATTATAATAATCGCGACATGCACTTCGAATCGCCAGTTGACCTCTGCTGGCAGAGCACGCGTATGCGCGAGCAGACGACGCAGCATAGTTTTACGTCACTATTTTTTGTGGCCCACGTGACCAAGCCATGTTGCGTTTCCTAAAGCCCCTCAATCTCCCAAAATAGCGCCATTCACTTCTCTCCTCCTCCGCTCGGCGCGGCCTCGATGGTGGCGCCGCCGCCAGTGGGCCTGCCGTAGCAGACGACGGCTAACGCGCTACGGGAGGAAATCCGCGGAAAAGTTCGTTCGAGTCCTGCGGAGCAGTTTTTTCAATCTATTCTTGCTTTGTCAGTCGGTAACTGGCCTTAAGAATGTCGTGTCGGATTTGCGGAAGAAATAGAGAAAAGCACCATTATTCAAGGCGTATTTAAGGCGTAAAGCGCGCGCACGTTGAAAGTTCGTGTTGCTGAAACACGACACAAGCACGCGGTGTGCTCAGACACGCGAGTAATTACCAGAGTTTCAGGTTTTGACAGCGCGAAAGTATGTGCACGTGGTTTCGTAGGTTAATTTACGTACCTGCAGGATGCTTTTGTTCGGCCGGCGCGTGAGAGATTCCGACTGTCTGCGGTCAGCAATGCCTGGCAGCAGGGCCGTTTCTGTTCCGCGCCTTTTACAGATGTACGTAGCTCATGCACAGGTTGTGGTGGCCATGAGCAACGTTTTCACACATAGGCGGTATAGATAATTTTAACAACTTACCAGCATATGAAATCGTTATTTATTTATTACAGTGCAAATGGTTAGAATTTGATAGAAAAGAAAGAAGGAACTTGATGGGACAACTGGAAAGAGGTTCAGAAAATAATTATCCCCCTCCCTCATTGGCACCAGCAACACTTTTGTTGAAGTGCTAATTTTATCTCTGTATACTACGTGCGTCTGTATTCTTTTGCGTTGTAAGTTTTCACAAGGAAGCAGTGTTGCGTTAACTGGAACAGTCAAGGCACACAAGACAGAAGAAAAGTTGATTCTTGGGTTTTACATCCCAACACCACGATCTCATAAGGCACGCCATAATGGGGGCTCTGGATTAATTTTTTTTGCAGCTGGGGTTCTTTAACGCACCCCCAATGCACTGGACACGGGCCCGTTTTGACACGGGCGTCAAAAGAAGAGGTTGGAGGAGCCGTGTCACTTAACAAAGCCGCGCGTTCTTTGCCACTTGCTCGAAGTCAGCCCGCCCGATCTTGTGAATCCACACTTTTCTTCGTTTTGCGTTGCGCCCGGCGGATGGTAAAACAAAAAGCTTTTTGCCGTCACTGGGTCTGTTGTGGCAACCGTAGGCGCAGCAGCACGGCATCGCAATTAAGCACTCGGCCCTAACACATTGTATAAAACTACCGCGCTCCTTCAAACCGCCTGCCGTACTTCGTCGCGGAGGCCCAAAAATGGGGGTCGCAGGCCCAAGATTGGGGGTCGCAGCGCGCTGGAAAGAAAAGATATACAAAAGCGCGGCGCCTGCTCTGCGCCGGAAAGGAAAAAATATACAAAAGCGCGGGGCCCGCTTTCACGTGACACAGATTGGCCAATGGGGGAGCGGAGGAGGCTGGGGCGACAGGAGGAGTGGAGGAGGAAGCGCCTGGGTGAGCGGGGTGGCGGAAAGATCTAAGAATGGCGCTACTTTTGGAAAATTGAGGGGCTTTAGCGTTTCCTCCTCTGTGACGTCATAGCATCCCCCGGAGCCCAGAAACCGAAACCGAAATCGCTCGGTATATTAATGCGATTATTAAATTATTTATCGGATATATGTGAATCCCGCTGTGTGTATCGTGCTCCCTGAAGCATGACGCAACGTTTGAATCAACAAACGCATGAACGAAAATTTTGATTTCTCCACCCCTTTAAGCGGAGTACACATCAAGCTAGCTCACTCAACTATTCATTCTCCCCGAGCAGACAGGCCGGACAGACAATACGTGCGCCACAGATGTTCCGCGAGGACAAATATTGTGCGAGCCAGCGAATCGTTAACTGACGACAATCCACTATTCGGCAACCTTACTAGATTTATTCTTCGCCCCAGTCCAGGAGTGAATCATCTTGATTTTATTATGCATTATATGTGACACCGGCTTCCTGTTATCGAAATCAGCTCATTATAGATGTGAAGTAACTTTACGAAGCGAGCAAAAGAACACGTGCCCGAATTCGCCGTTCCCCACCCTGTCAGCAAAAAGAAGAAGATGCACTTGCACAAGAAGAAAGCGAGAGGGCATGCCTTAGTACAGAGAATGTTGACAATGGAAAGTGATATTTCCATGCCCGGTCGCGCATTACATTAAGTACAAGATGAGACACGCTCAAGGGGGGGGGAAGGGGGGGGGCGAGGACGTATGAATGATAGCAACAGTAGCAACAGTCACGGTGCTTTAAATTCTAGCTTGTAGCTAGGAAAATAAGAAAGAGCTGCTTGCGACTTACACCGCGCGTTGTGTCTTTTTTCATTAAACATTTACGGTGGTGGCTGGTTGCCTCATACGTACGCGCTTCAAGCGCATGTCCCTGTTCATCGCATTGTGCCGTGAGTGTGCTGCAAAAACAATTCGCCAGAGCCTTGAGCATTTACACTTAACATACGTGTTTGTTTTCTTTTATTTACTTTAGGGGCCTTCAGGTGTCCACAAAGAGCGAAGAGGTTGGTGCAGGGGCGCGAAGAGGAAACTGGAAGGAGGGAGTACTGTAAAGCCTTGTTTGTACGAATGAACACAAGCGCCCTGAATGGTAATTTGTTCCTTCTCTTAGTACATCGACAATTGCAGGAGGGTACCGGGTAATCGATGCTCATGTGTTAGTGGAAGGTGGCGAGCCTAATTTGTTTTTGCCTCTCATTCATTATTTGTCTACTGACCGAATCGTCAGAATTATTTCCAAAACATTCGCTAGCAAAACTTGATTTCCTTTATTTTGTGTCTGTTTGTAGCGGCCTTCGCTATAAGTATTCACAAAGCATTGCCACGGGCAAGTCAGTTGTCGCGAGGAACCCCTGAGCCCAACTTGAGATTCGCTGCTACGGTATGAAGTGCATGCGCTACTATTACTCGTTCCATGATTTTGGTATGTGGCGTGCGAAAGTGTAACAAGGTTTTCTTGTTTTTATCTAAGCTGAATCGCCGTCGGAGAACGTGTTTCTATTTAATTTCCGGTTGATGAGCTTTCAAAATATTGAGTACTTCGCTTTGAAAAGCAGACACAGCAACATTGGTATGTTTTAAGCTATCTGAAATTACAGAAAATGATTTGACAGATGAATTACCGCTGTATTGTGATTTGCAATACAAAACCAATGGATGCACAGTGGCCTGCGTGTTCATCTAGTGGTACGACTGTGACGCACCTTTTGAAAAACATGTGCAGTTTTCCGTGAAGTCCATTAGAACAGTAGTAACGTCCTTGCTCACGAACAACGAAATATTTTTCACTAAACTCTCAAGGCCTCACGATAGTGGACACGGTGATGTCAGTCAAGAAGGTAGTGGGCAGTTCTCGTGTATAGCGTTGGCGCGTTCAGCAGCAAAGCTGCAACGTAGTCAGTTTCATGTTTAATTGTCGATGTGGCATACTGTTGGTCGCTAGCGGTTTCGCTGTCTTCTGTCTGAAGACACACACACGCCCCCCCCCCCCCCCCCCCACACACACACACATGCACGCACACACATACGTGATAGATGCGAAGCAGCCTTACTAAATGAGCTAAAGAACACGTGTATGAATTCGCCGTTCCCCATGTCAGCAAAAAATCCACAATAAGAAAGCGAAGGAGAGAGTTTTAGTAATGAGAGTGTTAAGAATAGAAAGCGACGTTTCCAGGCCCTGTTGCGAGTTAGAATAGACTACAAAACAAGAAACGCTCTAGGACGCGCGTCGCGGTATGAATTATAGCAACAGTTATGGTACTTTAAATTGTCGCTTATAACAAAGGACAGAAGACGGAGTTGCTTGTGAATTGCATCGCGCGTCGTGTCCTCTCTAATTAGAAATTTACAATGGCGGTTAGTGGCTACATACGTACGCGCTACAGGCGGCGTCCCGGTTCTCGCATTATGGTGCGACTGCGCTGCAGAAACAATTCACCAGAGCCTTAAGAATTTACGCTCAACATGCGTGCGTTTTTTCTTCTTTTATCATTCCTTGACGCGGCTGCAAATGTGAACAAACATAAGAGCAGACGGGGTGGACCAGGAGGTGTGAAGGGAGAGCTGGAAGAAGGGAGTAGTAGTTTTTTGTTCGTATGAATGCAAGCATGCTCAATGGCAATGTGTTCCTTCTATTAGCCAACCGGCGACCGCAGGAGGGGACCGGATAATCGATGCTCATGTGTTACTGGTAAAGAGGGTGGGGGCGCTAAGCTATTCAGGTGGTTTGGGTGTGGCAGGAGGTCCTTTTATTTATCTGTTTCACTCATTAATTCTGCACTGACCGAACCGTGAAAAATAATTTGCGTGGATTCGTTAGCAAAACCTTTTAATTTCTATTTCTTTGTGGCAGCCTTCCTTATAAGTAATAAGAAAGTACTAGTACGGGTAGATGAGTGGTCGTGCGAAATCACTGAGCTCACTTAGCTAACTGCTACTGCAGTATAACGTGCGTACGTGGCTATTACTCATCGACTCAGTAGATGCAGTGTGGCCTGCGGTGGTTTACGTCCCTCACTTATGTATGTGTATCCGACGCACTTCTATAACAAAGCGACCGCAACACCGGAACGTTGCTTTGACGATGCGAGCATTTGGAAGTAGAGACAGTCAAAAACTGAAACAAGAAATAAGCAGACCGATGCATCAGTGGTGGTGAAGGGACCAAGTAGAGTATAGCAGAATGATAGGCAAAGAAGCCGAGTGAGCACGGACAAAGCTTAACGGGGCTTGACTAATTAAAAACCATCTGCGCAAATTCCTAGACGTGCCCAAGACTTTCCTTTCTCTCCGCCCTTTTTCTGTCCTCATTTGGATTGTCGGACCCATTGTTGCTCACTTTTCCGCTTCGGTACCCTAAACGTGGAAGAAAGGTTTCCATGTGTGCTCGGAAGAGAAAGGGGCCTTAGTAGCATCCCACAACCCAAACGCACGTGAACAAAAGGAGTCATAGAAAATTGCGCCGAATTCGTTTTTCTCCAATGAAACGATGTCACAGCTAGAACCGAACTATATATATACATACACCAGATTTCGGGAGCTTGCGAAAGAGAGATGGCTGAAAGAAGGCCGGAAAGTTTCGCCTGGCTGTGCATCCAGTGTGTCGCTTCTGGGTGGTTGCGAAGCTCTTCTGCGGTTCTATAAGAGATGTAGAGGTCTAGAAGGCGAGTTTTTGCGAATTTCGCACACGCCACCCAAGTATTTTGTAAAGATACATGGGAGAGTCTCAAGAGGCGCCTTGTGGAGCTGCGTGTCCCAACCATGGCACAGCTGTTGGAGTAGGCCGTGCGAGTCAACCGAGGCTGCCACGATCCCGCGTTACCACATGCCGGTAGGGCTTGCTTGTGTGAGTTTCTTCTTGACTGTCAACATCCACAGTTATGCCATCGCTGGAGCGCCAAAGTTTGCACAAAAGATTCAAAAGTGCTTCACGAACTTGCTATGCGCAGCCGTTGGAGGGTTGCGTGATTTGTCTCCGGAAAGCCCTGCCCTCAATGGAGGGGCAGTGCTAATATATGTGTAGTGTCCAACGCTGTAGACGTGTGGAAACCCTTCAGGGCACCTTACTGAAGCAGTCTTGATATTATTTTCTTTTCCTGTCCGGTTTAGCTCCTTGCGCAGTTTGTCGGGTGAAAACATGTTACTTAAGTATTTTATTTGAGGCAGAACAAGGAAAGTGCTATCTTTCTCATCACCTATAATATATGTGCAAGATAGCGGTTCCAATATTATTATATTGCAGTGTCTCCTGCAAAGAATCTGCCCCAGAATTTCCCCAAGTGGGTCGTGCGAAGTGAACACGATGTTCATCACCATGTCTATTATGTATAGTGATGGAGACCATGCGGGAACCAAGTGAAAAACCAGCAAGTGTACTGAGAAGCAAAAAAAAATGGCATTTGAGGCCGGAATGTACCATAAGAATAACCTTTCTTCTTGACCGTAGTAATTGGAATAGTTAGAGTCAAGGGACCAATTTTCAGCGTAGGAAAGGAGGACTAGATGCGGCACAATAAGCCACAAAGTAATGCATTAAAGTAACTGAAAAATAGGGTTGCGATAATTATTTTTTGTTTGACCTAGATTTCTTATTAGAACTGCCAGCCGTGACCGTGCATGCTCTTGTGTACGGTGACACTTCTGGGGGAGGTCTCGCCAACGTGAACTTTAAAGTGCGTGCGCCTCACAGGGTGGTTCGTCCTACGACCGCCTTATGAAGCTGCGTTCTACCAAATTATTGCATTTTAATAATTGCGAGAACCCAGCAGAAAACGACGAAAGAGTTGTTCCCAAAATTTGACCAGAACGTTCCTAGAACTGCCGGGGCCGGTGCTTCGCCTCGCGAACGACGACACATTGTTTTGACTAACGCATGTAAAACAACCTTACGTACTATTCGAAGTGTTCACGCGGAGGCGCTCAGGATTTGTCTAGGCCTTCCTCGATGGGCGTCAATGGCGGCAACAATTGCAATCACCAGATGCCACCGTACCAATACTCACATCCCAGATGAAGGACTAGGAGTGCACGTAAGGCCACTTTGGCCACACTCCTTGCCATGATCTAGCCTCTCTACCTACAGAGAGAGCACGTGCCTCGTTCTGCCGAACGGTGTCCGCCCATCGTGAGGCTATAAAATGTTGCTTCACACCTGCTGCGAGAACTTCGACTCCTCCTTGGTGCCTCATTCAACCAAAGGTCGACCTGACAATACCTGGTGTCCAGAAAAAAGCACATATGGCGTCGTCGGCTCTTAAACAGCTTACCTTACTCCTATTAAATGAGAAGTACCGGCATTACACCCATATGTACACCGACGGCTCCGTCCTACGGAATAGGTCTACCGCAGCTGCCACCATTCCACCAAAAGCTACCACTGTCAAGTTGAAAACATCTCACTTGACAACTTCTACAGCAGCAGAACTCGAAGCGCTTCGAGTCACACTATACTTTAATAATGACGAGCCAACACACAGCATCGCTTCTCACGTACTTGCTTTGCCACTGTTGCAGAAATACAACGTGCGGCCGTCAATCCAGCTGTTACGTCATCGTGGCGATAATTTGAACCACCGCCCCGATTTCAGCCGCTACCACGTGACGGACCTGAGGACGACGGACATAAAAAGGACAGGCGGATCCTGGATTCTTCGTTTTTCGGGCACAGCAGTGGCAGTGGACGGCACGCAGCATCGCTTCTCACGTACTTGCTTTGCCACTGTTGCAGGTTGGTGTTATTTTGCTTCGAACTCGCTCTTAACCTCCTGACGTTCCCTGCTGCTGCTGTGCCTATAGTTAATCATTGTCCACTGTTATTATGACTGAATGTTTGGCGTGTAATGGAGACATTCGGCCCGATGAAATACCCCTTGTGTGTACAATTTGTAAATATTCATACCATGTTGGTAAATGTTCTGGGATTACTGGGTCTGCTTTTCGCAGTAAAGGCGATTCCTTGAAAAATTCTTGGAAGTGCGCAACATGTCAAACAAATGAAAAAAGGGGCGGTGCCTCATCCAATATGTCTGAAAGCCAAAGACTTGAATGTAAGCTGAACCAACTCAATGCAAATGTATTATCACTTCTTCCACTTGTGGCCAAAGTGGACGCCTTGTCCGAGGCTGTCAAAGGCATCAGTGGCATTGAGGCATCTATCCAAATGCTTTCTGACAAGTATGACGAAATACTTAAGAAGACTGACAGTCAGGGTACTGAAATTGCGGCCTTGAGGAAGCGTGTTGAACATTTGGAGACTCAAACTTCTCCAAATGCCCTCGAAGTGAAAGCTCAGTTAAATGAATTGGAGCAGTACAGTCGCCGACAAAACATCGAGATTCACGGTATGCAAAAAGAAGAGAATGAAAACCTTCTTGATAAGATGAACTGTCTGGCACGTACGCTCGAGCTTCCCGAGCTATCAGACTCTGACCTTGATTCCCTTCATCGGCTGCATCCACGTGCTGGTAAAAAACCTGTAGTGATAGCTCGCTTCCGATCTGTCATGTTGAAGGAACGGTGGATGCAAAGTCGCTCACGTCTTCGGGAGAAAACACCAGACTTGCGAATTTTTGATAATCTAACTGCGATGAACAAAAGGCTTTTGTGGCTAGCGCAAACGAAGGGAAAAGAAATGAAGTACTGCTTCGTGTGGCAAAAGAATGGTCATGTTTTTGCACGAAAGAATAGCGGTGACAGTGTGATTCGAATTTGCCAAGAAAGTGACCTCGCGAACATGGTTTAATGTTAACGCTCCCGGCATTGTTTGATAAACTTTTCTTTCCCATGGCGGTTTCATGTTCTAAGTCTTATCTCGATTTCGTTTCTTTTCGCGATTTTGCTTCTGAGGAGAGTAAGCATTCGAAGTTCTTTTCTTTTTATCATTTAAACGCGCAGAGTTTACGGAACAAAGAGGACCAATTAAACACATTCTTAATGTCCTTAGGCTTTGAGTTCGATATTTTGGCCTTTACGGAAACTTGGTACAATACCACTGAAGATGCAATCGAAATCAATGGTTACAAACCTGAATGCTTGAGCAGGTGTAGTAAAAAAGGGGGTGGGGTTGCTTTATACATAAAAAAACGCTATTCATTATGAAGTAATGGCTGAACACTGTGCTATGTTGTCCAACTACGAACTTCTTTTTGTCAGATGTAGAACTTTCATAATTGGGGTTGTTTATAGGCCTCCCGCTGGGTCTCTGGTTGAATTTTTCCGTCGGTTTGAAACATTGCTTGATTCTCTGTCGTCACTGAAAATGCCTGTTGTAATTTTGGGTGACTTTAACATTGATTTGTTGCAACCTGCTAACACATCAGTGAATGATTTTGTCGACCTGTTATCAATGTACGGCTTTTCAAACAATATTGCTCTGCCTACTCGCATCTCTGCATCCAGTGAAACCTTGATTGATTTGTGTCTGACTAATCATGATGAAAGTGACGTGAAAGCGGGAGTGCTTGTAAGTGCAATCAGTGATCATTTACCTTTGTTCTGCTTCATTCCTAAGCGCACCTTTCCACAGGTTACCATAGAAAACTCGACAAAAACTACGCGGATGATAACCAATCGCGCGATTGATAACTTCCGTCAAAATATTGCATCTGTAAACTGGAATGAAATTTTAGATAAAAATAAATCTGATTCAAACCTTTTATACAACAGTTTTCTTGAGAAAATTATTGACATTTACGAACATTCTTTTCCTTTGGTAACTGTTCGAAAGTTTAAGAAAGCGAGGAAACCCTGGGTTACCTACGACTTAGTCAAGAGAATGAAAGCACGAGATAAGCTCTTCAGCAACTTCCTGAAATATAAGGACGCAGAAATTTTTAAGCAATATAAAAAGGTCAGGAACAGGCTAAATGCCGACATAAAAAAGTCACGTGTTGATTACTACGCTAACAAATTTACGGACATTCTTTATGATCCTAAGAAAACTTGGCGAACTCTAAAGGACCTATTACGGCACACAAAAAATAGCATTCCCCAGGAACTTACGTACGGCGATAGAGTGCTAAGTGGTAAATCCCTCGCAGAAGTATTCAATCAGCAGTTCTTGTGCTTTGGCTCCTTTGACTCAGAAGTTAGCAACAACTTTAAGGACTATATTAACACCAGTTTGCAAAATACTATGTATCTTCGTCCTGTTACACCTACAGAAATAGCACACATTATTAGCAATTTAAAGAACAGCTCTTCTTGTGGTTATGACGGTATTAAAATAGCACCAATTAAAGCAGTCGCGGATTTATTATGCAGTGTTCTTTGTGACATAACAAATATTGTGTTTTCTACAGGCACATTTCCGGATAACATGAAAATTGCTAGGATCGTCGTCTTGCATAAAGGTGGCGCAACTGATTGCATCACTAATTACCGGCCGATATCAATACTTCCAGTTTTTTCAAAAATTATTGAAAAAGCCTTAAATTCTAGAATAACTGGACACATGCAAAAGCATAACCTTATATCCCCGAATCAGTATGGCTTTCAAAGGGGTAAATCCACTGAATCTGCGTTACTTGAAATACGTGATAAAATTGTTACCAATATAGAAAACCAACAATACACAATAGGCTTATTTTTAGACTTCAATAAAGCATTTGATTCAATTAAACATGACATACTTTTTTCTAAATTACCCTTTTATGGAATTAGAGGCATTGCTTTAGACTTACTGCGTAGCTATCTATCACACCGCTCCCAATTTGTGGAAATCAACAACATAAAATCAGATTTAGCAGACATTAGGTACGGCGTCCCGCAGGGTTCTATTATAGGTCCTACGATTTTCCTTCTTTATATCAATGATATCGTGGCAATACCAGGAACACCCGACATTGTATTATATGCCGACGATACAAACGTTTTTTCTCCTCTGATAACATCTCTACTCTAATTCCTCTTATTAACAACTGGTTAAATTCCCTTTCAGTGTGGCTATCGGCTAATCAGTTGAGCCTAAATGTTAAAAAAACAAAGTATATTGTTTTTACTCCTATTAACAAACCAGTTAAGTTCGCATCTTCTTTAATATTTCAATCGCAACCACTTGAAAGGGTTTCCCAGTACAAGTTCTTGGGTGTACTCTTCCATGAAAATCTACGGTGGACGCATCACGTAAGTTATATTAAACGTAGCATAGCACAATTAATTGGTATGCTCAATAAGCATCGCACGCTGTTACCTTTAAAACTTAAACGTCAGTTATACTTTTCTACTATCCATTCTAGACTCCACTATTGTCTACTTATCTGGGGCGTCACTTCTAAGGCTAACTTGGAAACTCTATTCCGAATGCAGAAGAAGTGCGTTCGTATTATTAATAACCTATCGATGTACGAACATACCTCTGAGTACTTCCACCAGGACAGTATTTTGAGTGTCGCTAGCCTATATAAACAAAAGTTATCCGAAAAAGCTTTTTTAGAATACATAAGTAATCGTGAGAACTTTTTTTCTATATATACTAATAACACAACTAACTACACCTTAAGAGCTAGGAACTTTATTAAAGTAAAAACTAGAACAAACTACGGCAATCAGCTTCTACAATGGCAGATTCCTAATTTACTTAATAATGAGCACGCTTTATTTGATATCATGCAAGATTCCTCAACCATTTCAATATTCAGAAAGAAATCAAAACTGTATTTTTCCAACAAATGACACCTGTTTTTTGTAATTTATTTCCTGTTTTTTTCGACTGATATGCAATTTCATGCGTTGCAAGACTTTTTTGTTCCCATGTGGCTTTTTGGCCTTCCTGTATCTTTCTGTACGCACTTTATTTCTTCATTTTCATTATTTATACTTATTGTGTTGCAATGATTTCTTGTATGTATAATTGTATCATTCGTATATATAAGTATGTATATGTGTGTATTATGTGTATATATGTATATATTTTTTGCACTGTTGTCTGCTGTGCTCGTGGCGCCAGGGGCCTAGTCAGGCGTGTATAGTCTCGCCTTTTGCTCCGGCGCCATGACAATCTTGTATTGTCAAAATTGTAATAAACTTCAAACTTCAAACAAATGGTCGATTTTCTGCAACTCGAAGACGACACCACAGCGTTTATTATCAGCCTCATGGCACGGTCCGCATGAACAGTTCGTATTTGAAATCGCCAAGGCCATACACCACTTGACTTAGAAAGGACATGAAATATTTTTTTCAGTGATTACCAAGTCACTGTGGTATCATCGGAAATCAAGATGCCGATCAAGCTGCTCGTTCAGCTCATGCAGAAGACAATCGCCTATGAATCCCGCTGTCTTGGGCAGATGCTGCGAGGATGCTCCGCCTACTTGCATGCCAATGCACTACATCAGAGAGGAATGAACCACATTTTATGCGCGCCCGTTTATGCACCCGGTAAGCCTTCGACTTCCACCAAGACTTCCCCTAAGAGACGCGACCCTTTTGTCTAGGCTATGGTAGGGTGTCGCATTTACCAATGCCTACACGTTCCGCATAGGGATGACGGACACCGCAACATGAGGCGATTGCGGCGACGCGGAAAAGATTCATGTTCTTTGTCAGTGCCCGCAGTACAGGGTGCAGAGACAATCGCTTTCCGTTGTGCTGAACCAGTTGGACGACTAGCCTCTGTCGGATGAAAGAATTTCGAAACATCAACGTGACTTAGCAACGCATCAGAAGGGCGTGCAAGCGCTACTGCCGTTCTTGAGATCGAGCGGCCTGTGTGAACGTCTGTGATTGAAACGCTTTTTTGTTCCCTGTTTCATTTATTTTTATTTCTTTATTTTTCATTGGTTTGTTTTCCTTCTTTCTTTTTGTTTCTTCTCTCGCTGTTTGTCAACTTTACAACCCCTATATACTCCACCGCAGTGCAGGGTAGCAAACCGGAAACTCGCTTCTGGTTAACCTTCCTGCCGTTCCTCTCTCTCTCTCTCTATCTCGTCAAGGATGAGTTGGGCTACTTCATAAACACTAGTCGTTTCGCATTTTGTGAAAAACATTATTTTTAGTTTGTTCAGAGGAGTAGGAACAGACACAACGGACAACTACAAGAGAACGAATGTCCTGCTTCAACTATTAGCGAAAGCTATAGAACGTCCGCCAGCTCTGCAGGACGCAGAATCAAACACGTGGATAGTGGAAATAGCGCGGTACATAGCTGTTCTTCGTTCTTACCACGTTTCGAGTCCGTTTCACGGTGTGGGTAGCGATTGCAAATGCTGGAAGTAGAAAGAAGTTTCGTGTTCACACTCCCATCTATTCGGGAAACGCTTGGCCTTCGGCTTTTAGCTAGATTTACGTTAGCAATGTAGATTTTAACTTCAAAGCCGGTTTTCACTAGATTTGAACGCAAAGGTTCTTCGCGCCACCTTACCGTATGTAGTTAATGAGCGTTGCAAGTCGTCGATCTTACGCAAGCTTGCGACAGCGTGAACATTACTTTTGGGAAATATCGGTGCTAGGTGACGCACAGGGCAAAAGCACAATGCGAAGAAGAGCGGATGAGAACAATTATGTTTTCGCAGACCCAGGACCCCTGACAAAGCACTGCCTTGCAGGCTGCCTTCCTTTAACTGCAAACACTCGGTATAGAAAGCCAGGTATCACTACTAAACTTAACTAGGAAACCCGACAAAGCGAGAACTAAAATAGCGTACACCTACATCACACGGACCGCGCATACTCAGCCCGGCGACACAATTCAGTCCGATCCATGCCTATAGAGCTAAGACAACGGGCCCCCGTAGTCAGATATATAGGCTGGTTGCTGAGAGCTGAAAGCCCAATTATGACGCCGAGTTCGATAACTAAAGTGTGAGCACTGCTTCTTTCATCCTCAGAGCTAACTACAACGGGGGGTCGAATGAGTTGAACTCATGACACAGGCTATGGCTTGTCTGTTTCAACACTATAAGATCGAATAGAAAGTAGAAATACGGCGTTTTCCTCCATTTTTTAAAACTTTCTCCGGGTTATTTAGCTTAGACGAATTCTAGTTGAAGCCATTCCGTGCTCAACAGTCCGCTGGCTTGCTCTCATCGGCACTTTGCTCCATTCAGCCTACTTGCATAATTAAGTATTCCGATGGTAGTCTGGGTATTTCGTTTTCCACCTTCCGAGCTTTATCTATGCCAGCACAGAAAAGGCCCGTATGAAAGGGGAGAATGTCTGAATGCTTAGAGGCTCTCAATGAAGACGGCAAAGTTCTAGGGTGTAGAGCGAGATGCGTGGAAAGATTTCTGATAAACATCGTCGCAATATCAGAATTCACGACGACAATATTTCAGCGTAGCTGCCTGCCACTAAAAATGAGTTTCTAAATGGAGAGGCTAGGTGATTAAACAAACTTTGAAAACATTGCTTCAGATCGTTTTACCTAAGCGCGATGCATCTCATTATTTGCGTAAAATTCGTGTTACACAGACCTCGTGTTACACTCTACAGACCTCTTCGTATCATCGACAACGGCCCCAAACAGGATGCGCAACGAAACGATCATTTCCCACTTTTCACAAACATCATTGGATTTTAGACTGCTGGTCGACAAGCCCATACTGTGACACGCTATAGGACACGTACGGATAAGCGCTGAATAAATCCCTTGGTGAGCTGTTCGCAGATATGCTGCGGAGCAAGAGAGTGGCTACTTCAGTATTGAAACTGACAGGTCATTTCCCTACTGCTGATTTGACATTCAGTGCTCACTCTATTCCTCTTTCACTCTTTCCATTCCCGCTTTCCCTTACCGGCAGTGTAGGGTAGCAAAGCGGACTCTCGTCTGGTTGACTTGTCTTTCCTCTATTTGATTTCTCTCTCTTCCTTTTTTTTGAAATTTGTTTGTTCAGAAGTTTCGCTTGCCCGGCTACATCTATGACAAATTTGTTACGGATGGCTAGCTTCAGCACTACAGAAGGCCAGAGCTCCTAACGAATTTCTAAACTCGGCATCTGCCAGCACCACCCTAACTTCTGTCGGTTAAATACGAGTTCATGCTCAGGTGTAGCTCGGCAAATAGCATTAACTTCCGAACTTAAGTCTAGCGCTGATAATGCTACACATCAAATTGATTATCATGTAATGTACGCAACGCGGGGTAAAACGTGCAAGTTGTCTCAAGTTCATTTTGCCCGATGCACACACAGGAATCGCACCAAGGCAGCGTAACAAGAACGACTGCACGGTGATATAAGAGGGACAGAACCAAGCTGAAACCAGCACACGAAGGTCTTAGGCAGGCGAAGAAATAAATACGAAGCACCAGCCATCTTGTATAATTTGGGGACCACAACATGGTTGTGATGGCCCTCGTGCACAGGCTACATCCTTCCTTTTGTTGTTATAAAATTAATATGTCGCTATTATCAGTTCATAGAAGTTGTCGGCCAAAATATTTGCGGGAATCACCAACAGTTCAGAGAAAATTCGTACCTTTCTAATTTTTCTGAAATTTATCTGAAACGTTTGAAATTCAGAATTAATGAGGAAAGATGGTGCGTTTGTACCTGAGCTCTAGCTGCGATTGTTCATATGAAGGTTTTGAAATAGCTGAACGATTTTGCGCTTCCCTAACAGTATTATTTGGTAATGAACAACCGCGTGTTTGAAGGTAATCAGACACGCGGTTGATTGATAACAATAATTGATCAGTTGATAATAATGGATCAGAATCGTCGTAAGGTCGGCGTCGTAGCGGGTGTTGCGGAGGTCTGGGATTGAGTTATATATACAGATATATAGATATATATACGGTCTGGGATTGAGTTATATATACAGATATATCTGTATATATAACTCAATCCCAGACCTCCGCAACACCCGCTACGACGCCGACCTTACGACGATTCTGATCGCGCCCACGTGTGCGCAACGCGTGTGGGTGGGCTCGCGCCGATGCTTCGGACGCACTGCGCTAATTATGAGTGCCGGGAGCTTCCACGAACATATTGAAGTGCCCGCCATCTTGGCGGAGCGTGCAGAGAACGGGGGACGCTTTCCATGCCGAGCCAGAGAGCAGATTGGTGTGGTTACAAAAAAAAAAATCAAGGCTTGGAGCTTCGAGCAGCCACCGTTGCGCATTAACGGTGCTGCCCACGGACGCTATACCAGCCGGGGCATCGGACTGAACACGATCCAGCCAGCGGTGTGTTGCGCATCTGATCCTGCGCGACGGAGGCAAGAGCCGGGACAGCGCGCATTAAGAAACGCAAATACCGCAAGAAGACGAGGCCCTTGCAGAAACATGATGCCGCTTGCGAAATGAGAGCCATGGCTACGGACATCGGTGGGCGGTGTAAGTGCGCAGTGGCTTTGGGTGATCAGCAGTGATTAGGAAAAAGCCAGGGACGACGGGATACCGAATAATTGCATAGAAGATTCATTGAGAAAAATATGGAACGGTCGAAAAACCATACACGCCTATGCTAGATGATTTGAAGGTGCCTTGAGTTTAAAACAGAATGAGAGCACTTTTGTGGGAGAACCGAAATGCATTTTTCTTATTCGAAACTATAACGATTATTGCTGTGTGTCTGTTTGAGAGGTCATTGCTCTTTCGGTCCCGTATTGCAAAAATTTTTATTCTTCTTTTCCTTGGGGCAAGGACTTTGTTAAGGTAAGCTGAATTTGAACGCCCGACTTTGCGCTCTTTGTACAGCGTTGCCAGACACTTTGTATCATAAAGGATATTTGCTTAAAGAAGAAAACGACTACTGTGCACGGTGTGGTTTTACATTTATTTTGACATTTATAAGTTATGTACTCAACGTATTTTCTACTCTATTTCATAGAAGCAAACAAACCGAAGCATGGCCACATTAATCGGAATGCTACAATACCGAGATGACATCACTGGCCTTATAGAAGGGCTCTAGAAGCAGATATACCGGGCGTTCCTCCAGTGAGATTAAGGATATTATTAATAAAAAAAATCACTTGTGGCCGACAGCACAATTCTAAGCCTTGAATTGGTCTATACTAAGAGGCGGACATTATATGCATGAGAAATCGAAACGCACATACGTTCAATTAACAAAAAATCAATATTGAAGATTTTAATTAGCCATTTCGACGAAAACAAGAGAACGCCAGCCAAGAAAACAATATTTAGTGAAAAATAAAGAAAAGAAAATGCTCCGGCTCCCACACAGGAGCTTTGTTCACAGTGAGGATGATGCGAAAGAGAATGTTAACAAGGCATGTACGCAAGCATCGCGCGTACACGTGTGGAAAGCTGCCATCAATTTCAACATTTTCTTTCATGGTTGGCGGTTTTCATCATGCCTCTCCCCGACCAGCAAACGGGATTCTGTCAGAACCCGGATTTAGATTAATTATCTTAGGTCTCACATGGCGATTCACAAATTCTAGCCTATGAATTCGCAAGGTCGGTACGCTTAGAACGAATTCTCAGGGTGACACCAGTTGCGACATATTAATTCCTGAATTGAGAAGAAATACATTGGCTGTCCATTTGTTCTTGTGCTTCTATTCATAAAAACATGTTTTGTTAGGAAAGTGAAATTAATGATAGTGCATTTGTGGTGGCGAGTTAGTTGAAGCATGTCTCGAAAATGGTGTCATCCACACAATCCGTTTTAAGTGGATGTGACTTGCAGTCTCACCTGCTGCAGTTTGTGAATTAGAATGCGCGTGTGAAGTGTCAAGGCGATGCCTCTCGTGCAACTCACGCCAACCCTTAATTACGGCAAATTGGTCACTAATCCTTCGGGCGATACTGTTGGTACATCAATCGTGTTGTCTCCGTCGAAGGCCGTCCACAGGGTCCTTCGGCGTTTAGGCAATCAGGTGTTTCCGCGGTCTGACAGGAGGAAACGCGTACGGTATGGTGAGTGCCGAGAAGCGAACGGCGAAGGCGAAAAGAAAAGGAAAGGCCGGAATGGGGATAAGCGGCAAGGGAGAAAACGGTGGAGCTGTGAGTGGCTCGTGACGGGGACCACTGTCGCGGAGAGTGCTCGTTTCACCGATGAGCGCGTGATAACGTTGCTGCTTGTACCGCTTGGCTGCACCCCCTGTCTAATTGCGAACAAACCGCTAAACCGGGTGGGTGCATTCAGAAGTGGGTTCCCCCCACACTGCGCGCTTTGTATTTACTTATGCTTTCTCCTTCCTTCCACGATGCCCTCGCTGTTTGTATTCTGGGGCTAAGCTGTATTTCTATGACTGCGATATTGGCCTTTTAGAAGAATAACATGTAAAAAGATGACGTCATGCTAAATTGGTAGAACACATCTGCGTAATCACCAGGAGCTCCGCTAAATTATAAAGGAAAAAAAAACGGGATAGGCTAAATAATATAAAAAATGACAATTGACCTCTAATTTCATGAATTGCACAAATTGCTGTGGTCTCTTTTCGATTATGCTTAAAGAATATTTCGTAAAAAATAACTGCTCTGAGAAATGAAAGCAAATCTGCGATGGAATATGTGTTATATGCAGATTTCTTCTTCTGTAACGACGTTGTTCGGCTATATGGTTGGGGCTGCATTTTTTACCTATTGAAGTACCACCTCTGTTATGCAGAAAATGTGCTGATTTATAATTGTTCAGCTCACTTATGTACTGGGGTAACAAGGGCAGTACATAAATCGATATGATGATGCTGTTCGTGATGTTGATGATGGTATGCTGTGGACTTTTCATAAAAGAAATGGCCCATAGTCAGAAAAAGCCCTTACGCTAGAATGGTTTGTAAGAAAACATTCCAACCAATTACGATGCTGGACATATCATGAAAGGAGGCGACCGGGCTAGGACAAAGAACACTTAGAAAATATTTGTTAATTCGGCCCCGGTCTGTATCTAAAAAACTGGCGAAAATCCCCTACAACAAATTGAGTAAAGCTATCTAGCAAGGGTAGATGTGTTTAATTTGTTATTAACTCGTCCGTCCTCTTACTGATGAAAAATGCAGTTGGAAAAGAGAGGTGGTAAAGATAATAATAATAATTATTTGATCTTTTAATGCTGATGCTGGAGAGTGCGCATGGTATTGATGCTCCTATGGTTTTCAATAATCAAGCTCCTTCATAAATCGGGTTAGCGTTTCGTTCCCGCTGTCTGCAGTTCCTGCTACACTGGAGAGAGAAGATAGAGAAAAAGCAGGGACAGGAAAGGCAGGGAGGTCAACCAGATGGGCATTCGGTTTGCTACCCTACACTAGGGGTGGAGGAAAGGGGAATAGAAAGACGAAAAAAGGGAGAGAGTAAGCACCGAATGCGTGTGGGAGGGACACTAGACACTAGGACCCTATAAACGGTCTCTTAAGCAGGTGCACTTCCAGTATTGCACTAGTGCACGAATCGCTTTTCGTTCCAGTAAAGGGTGTGGCCACGGTCCGAGTATCTTTGACTCGGTGAACGATCTTGAGTTCAGTCGGTGTAAAGTTGCCCGCAGAGAGAGGTGTTGTACACTGGTGCCGGACATTGCGCCTGCGAGCAGACTGTCCCAGCTGGATCCGGTTTTGCAAATAGCGAGCGCACGTTTTTGACTGGGCGTCTCACACTCGAGCCGATTTATGTCTCTTCACGTCTTCCAGCGCACTACAGGGACTGCACAAAATGCCCAAGTATGACACATTTTACCTCCCTGCCTAGCGACACTGCAGGAAAGCTTTCCTAGAGCAATTGCATCGTGAAAGGCCGACCAAGCTCTTTTAAAAACACCGCACATGTGTGATATCCCCGAGAAATTAAGGTCTCGTGCAGTCAGTGGAACCCACCGTAATGTAGCTGTGTTGTAGATGCTTTTGCAGGGGTATTCAAGTTGGCCTTATCGACCCTTGGCAAGTCGCTGATGCGCTTTCCTAATAAGGGCACTTTGCTTTCTTTCTCTTTTCAGATCGCGCTCAGATTGCACACATCTGGTGCGATACATGCCTTTGAATCTTATCCGACGCTGTTGCTTGCTGTTCCACTTTCTCCAATATTTTTCTTATCACCGACACTCTGGGACACGACCCATAGTAGCAGGAGCAGATAGTATAAATTTAAATGCATCGCTTCTTCCTTACCACTTGAGCAATAAAACGATTATAAAATCCTTCTTTATCTGGTTGGTCGTGAAAAAAAACTGCTCAGACTAAACAAAATCGATTACACTGCGCTGTTCAACCCAAGTAAATTCGCACTCATTTACAAAAAAGCGATCCCTCGTTTCTGACGCAAGAACGACAACAATTTATTCGACATAAACTTTCCTGACCAGCAGGGACTACACACGACAGCGAACGAAACGCTCTCGTTGCTAGGTGGCTTGAAAAGCGCTCAAACTGCCATCAACAGGAGTGCTCTACTTTTAACCATAGAGGTACAATTTGCCTTTCTGGCAGGAGCACGGCAGGGCGGTGAAACGTAAAAAAATTAGGCTAAAGGGATTTATGAAAAACTATAAAGCTATAGTAAGCGAGTGCTCGAGAAATAAGAGGGCTCTTTGAACAAGTACATGTATCCAAGTTGAAAGCTAAGAACTACGTTCAAGACAACAGCTATGCTTCCCTGGTGTTCGCCGTTACCAAACGCTGATATTTTTTTTCCTTCTGCCTCCTCAGCTCTACTAGAAATCTCCTCGCGCCCTCCCCAAGCCCCCATGCAGGCTGCTATTAGAAAATCGCTGAGTATAGCCATAAGGGCTTTACATCACTTTCTCCACTGGCCACGCTGATCAATCTGCATACCCTATTTACCCTTTTCCCTATCGCACCGCTCATCTGAGATGGACGTATCTTATTGTCTGCCTAGTTTCACCGGCTCTTGTCTCTCTTGTGTCTCCGGCCCAAAAGCTATAGCAAAACCTCGGAGCTAACACTGCACATTACGGAGTACATGGAACCTTCCAATCTCCTAAGCTCGTTTCTGCGGGCTCCTGCTCCCCGGAGCTCAGCTCGGCCTTGTGTGCCCTGTGTCCTTAAAGGCGAGCTCTGAGTCCAGCACTTTTACCAATCCACTCAAGGGATCTTTATTTGTTTACGCCGATTTCTACACAAGTTCTATACCTCACCTTGTCTTGCACTTCACCGCTGGGCAAGTGCATTAGGAAACACACAAAACGCGTACGCTCGCGCCGGCCACTACTCTTGGCTTTATCCTGAAAGGCACTCAGTACTACTACTTTTCATCGTCTAACACAACATACATTGTTCGCTCCATCGACCTTCCCCCCCTCCCCCTCGGCTCCACCCCCCGGCTCTTCTTTCCCTGCATTTATTCGCCTTGTTTTCGTTCGCTATCCCGGTAAACACTGTTCTAGGAAGTTCCAAGCAATTTTACTGAGAATGTAGTAATATGCTCCTGACACTACCGCTGTGATCCGTGTTCCTTTTTTGTCGGGATAAAGAGAATGCAGGCACTGTTTGTAAAGCAATACTGCACGGGCCAAACCCTTAGAAATTTCCAAGGATTACGAGAAAACGAAAGCTGTTGAGGTCAACTAAATCTAATGTTCTCTATGTTAGCCTGTCTAGTGGGCAACGCCAAACCAAACCAGTCACCGAATCCATGCACGTGCTTGCTCCTGGAGAAACAGGGTCATGCACTCAGGAAAATCGGCAGCGTATTCACGATGAAGCCATCTTAAATATAATTTTCTTCCACCCTGATTGTCTTTTGATGATTCGTGATAAGTGGTTTCTTGTCTAATATATGAATATAGAAAAGGAAGGATACTCCAAGAAAGGGAAATTGCATATGCTAGTGAACCTGGAATAATGCTTGAGTAAACTTGACGCAATGAGTGGTGCCTAGAGTGGTGCCTTAATTGGTTGCAGAAGTCACAGGTCTTACACAGAGTGCGACTAGTCAAGACTACACGTAAGCTTCGTCCGAAAATATTGGCCAGAAAGCTAACGGTCAATGAACTATGTGTAAGGGACATGTGAGCGTAGATAGCAGTGTCTGACTCAATAGCGTTTTAAGTATCTGATACTTCAAGCACTAAATCATGCCGGTAATTCTGACACAAACAGTGAAATGACTTAAAAGAAAGTAAAGCCCGTAAATATCTGCAATTGTTTCGAAATCAGATATACTATGCCGTCTCTTCGCGATAATGGTTGCCTGAATTTTTTAGATGAAAGGTCAGCTAAATTATTCCCATGAGAAAATAGAGATGACAGAAGCTTGCGAGGTCTAAAAACAAAAATGTAATCTAGAACCGTGCGCAGGGCATGAAGTTTTTAGAGCATTGTATTCGGCGCGCTTACAGCAATGTACTCCGTTCTAAGTGCCGATGTTAGCGTCATTCTAAAGTCTCTTGTCCTCTTACACCTTCTCTCGCAGCTTGAAGGCTGCACAGAATAGCTGTACTGCGACAAAAGCTACACACAATAAAAAAATCGCTACTATGTTACCTCAAAGCATTGCCTTAGATCCTCATCATTATTATACATGTGGTGTTATAATCACGGTGGCCACAACTGAGTAGAAGAGCAAGAATCGCTTCACAAGCCAATCTAATCACAATGAACGCTTTATGAAATAAAATGTAGTCAAAGATACATTTTCTCACTGCATACGTTAAGGTTTGCGTTCAGACGGAAAAGAATAGTGGCAATTCAGTTGTAATTAGGAAGCTGTTTTTCACTTGCATCGTCTTATGAGAGTCTCTGAGTTTCAGGGAATACGGAACCAGGAGGGGTTCTTCTGAGAGTATAAGATATGTTTGCCAGTTGCAGTACGACCTAAGGTAGATATATTTTTATTCTTAAACTATACGAAAAGTACCTTTCCATTTCGCAGGGACTCCCTAACTGTTGAAGTGTTGGAAAGCGAACACAGATGTCAACGGCATTTCTCTTGCGGACTGCTCCTCCGACTACGTACAAGCCATCATCGATCTCATCGCTACGGTCGGCTTGGCAGAGAACTAGAACAAAGCGGCGAACCCGGACCGGAGTTCTTGAATAAAGTTTAGTCTCTCTCTACCCTGCATCTGCGTTGCAGACGAAGCCAGCTTTGTCGCCTGCATCCCAGGCCGGCAAGCTTGGGCTGAGGAGAACCTCGCACACATCGAAGAAAAGCCGATGCTGACACTATATATATATATATATATATATATATATATATATATATATATATATATATATATATATATATATATATATATATATATATATATATATATATATCCTCACGTTCGCACAATACTAATATTTTGTAGCTTTTCAATTTCATAGCAAACACGTATAGGACTAGCTAATAATGTATCACGCACTTTTTCAGGCCGAACACCGAAGCCACTTTCTTGACCATGAACACGAAGGGTTTTGCAAAAAAAACTGCTATTTGACAGTTTCTTTCTTTTTGCAATCTGCTGGATCTTCAAAGTTTCATATATCTTCCGGCTGCGCTATGTTTCATGCGCTACCGTGATGTCTTCTTTTCCCTACCTTCTAGGTTTCATTATGTGAAAAGAAAACAAATTCAAATTTTGTAATTTTACTCGCTTTTGTCCGTGCCAAAAGCCCTCGAAGTGTTTAATATACGAGAAATTGGCAGTTTCAGCCGTCACACCAATTTATTGTCTTGCCATACCCGCTATCTGAACGACTGCATCGTATCATGCCTTTCACAAAATTTGTTAATAGTTGCATTCTAGCTCAGTTAGGTAAGAACAATGAATTTTCGCCAAGATGCTAGGAAATTCCTGGCAAGAAAAGTTAACGTGGAAAGAGGCTTTCAACTTCAACAAATGGTTGGAAAATTTTCAGCTGCATCTGTTGGGGTAGAAAATAGAAAATAGAATATACGCTGGTTCCTTTGCCCCATAGTCAGCCAAAGGGCACTTTAGCACGCACAAACGCTACAACAAGTACAAAAGAGAAAAAGCAAGACCACGGACAAAACAAAAACGAAACATCAGCAAGTTGGTGAGCCAGTGTTTAAAATTCTCCAAAGTAATCATTTCGAGTTTATTTACATACTTGCAAGTACTCTTGTTTTTCAGGACAGCTTTCTGTCCAGTCAAAACGAAAAAAAGAAAAAAAAGAAAAAGATGAGCTTCGTTACTGCCGCTTCACTTCAATTGTGTGTCGACTCATTACGTATGTCAAATGCACCCCTCTGGAAAATCATTTTGCGTCAACACTCACTTGTATAAAGTAGTGTTGGACTTTGGTGGCATTAAGCTGAGTCAGCCAATGCGCGAGGGCGTGTGCATCCGGTTAAGCTTTCGAAGTTTTTGCACTAGATGTCGACACGGCGCTTAGATGAGGTGGTCGCTCAGTTTGCTGCATCACCGCACGAGTGCAAGAAACGGTTATATCATTACGAAATTGAATCCCCCGTCCCCACTCCTTCTGCACACCGCATAAGGAAGCATTGGCTACGCGAAGCAATGTCCGGATATGTTATGGATTTGGTCCACCCAATGACAGCAACAAAAACCGTAATTGCGGGCTTCTTGACCCAGTACCTCGTATCGTTTTCTTAGCTGCATGCATGCGTGCTCTAAGAAACCTTGTCGTACTTTGAGTTCGATTGAGCAACAAGAGCCAAATGAACTGAGGGGTTCGTTCCTGTTTTGGCAATATCAACATGAAGGCCACAGACAATGAAGACAAAACAAAGTGGACGGGGCCGGGGGGGGGGGGGGGGGAATGGTCACCCATGTACTTACAAAGGCAATTTTCCTCAAGCGTATCTTTGTTTTATTGTTCTATGACTTCATGGAATATAATTGCACATTTTCATCTCATATTGCTCCATAGTGCAATAAGATCACTTGGCCGAAAGACACATCCCTTTTCTTGTTTGCACTGTTATATATAATGACGTCCTTGCGAACTTCGACGACTTCTCTAATGCAGTGTTTGCCACAGCATCTATGCGTGCTGACTTATGTTCGGCAATCGATTTCTGTCTTTAATGGACGTCCGTGAAAAGGGAGCTGGTATCCTCATGACTTGCGATGCATATACGTTAAGCAACTCTGCGCTGATGTAAGCGGGCCCACGTTGTCATGAGAAGATTATGCCAGATTATTTCAGAGTGTCCACCATTTGCCTGCGTGGGCAGTGCCATCAACCAGCTCCCGAGCGAAGAAACTGTGGACATCATCGCAACACGTCGCCTTTGCGAAACAGCGCCCTAAAAGCTCCTTCCCCAGTACTTAAGCTTGATCTCAAGCAGGATGACCCTTATGAATGATTAAGTCACTGCAGCATACATTACTAGTACCCTCTTTCGACATCTTTGCTCATAAATATCACCGCCTAATGTCAAGCTAACTGTCATTCAGGTGAAAGATATTACATCCGGCGCTGCTACTAAGTATGTCGCAAACCGTCTTCATTGACACAACTTCAACATCCTATAATTCCTCGCCGAACACTATTTCTTTAGCGATCCTTTTTTAGCCCCTGTGCGCGTCATCTCGGCGTGGTAATAATGGTGATGTAGTCCTGCGATAGAATATTGTGAAAGTTGTAATACGTTTGCACTGTACGAATGAGAACGCCGATTAAAAGCACAATTATATACAGGTCGTTGGTACGGCGTAATCATGGCTGCAAGGCAAGCTTCACAAGGCTCCTCAGTTTTCGAGGCTCACGAACTCGATGGAGGCAGCGATGTACCTGCTACGTACGTCCTCCGCTTCGGCCCAATAATAAAGCGTTCAACAGACTACACTCTATCGCCCGCAACCCAGAATTCAAGTTACAACTTTTTCTTCCGTAACATTTTCGCCTCGTGCCCTGTCTGCGCTCTTTTCATCTATATGCTAGCGCACGCCTGCGAACAAAGGCGGCGCAACGATTACTGGCGCAGATAACTGTGAAATTGGGATTGCTTACGGCCACCGTAACAAAAGGATGCGTACGTCACCCTATGCATTTTAATTGAGCGCACGCATTCGTGCAAATCCGAACCGACGGGAGCATGACCGAGCTAGTCGGGAGCGGAATTGGGGAAAGTCAGCGGGGATGAAGAAAAAAACCGAGCCTCTTTGCATTTCTGCAGCAGCTGCCTGCCCGTACACTCTGTAGAGCGGCACGGCCTCAAAGAGACACTGTATGGGTGAGGCTGTCTGAAATGAAAGCACCTCATACGACTTCAAAGAGCGCTTGTTCGCAGTGGCGCGCCCATGCCTGAGTATCGTATTTCGTATTCGAATCAAATAAAGTAAGGCGAAAAATGATTTTCCGTAGGATATGCCAGGCTATTGTGCAACCATCTATGCGAGTTGAATATTCTGTTCTCGAACAATATTGTCGGTCGTGTACGGATAGCCGTGCTCATGCATACGTATGACTGAAGCGTCTGTATTTTACTCCCTTCAGTTCCTGGCCTGTTTGTTCCATACCGACCAGTTTTGCTGAATTTCTCGATAAGAGCTTACGGGCGTATAAAGGAAAGCTGCGCTTAAGAGAGCTTCAGCGAGAGCGGTGTGTAGACAATTTCACCACTTACGTGTATCATCTTACAATTGGCCCTTGTTCCTTCCTTATAGGCTGTCTTTGATAGTGGTCAGGCGGGATTACTAGTCTCACACGTTAGGTTGACGCGGTTGGTTTCAACATGCAGGTAACAGCAGTTAGTCCGTTTTTAACACAACTTTCAGCAGTTCACTTTGGGCATGCACCTAACACATACCTAGGGGAACGTGCATACTCTTCTACGAACTTCACATTTGCGATTTCTAGAGCGATAGCGTCTTTGCGCCCAATAATGTTTGATAGCCAATATGCATACTTATGATGCACCAAAATTTGAAGCAACGAATTTAGGGCCTCCTGTGGTAGGGCCTATTCAAGAGGGGTGCGAGGATTTTAATGCGAAAGCATTATATGCGCGAAAGCATTATATGCCCCATTTCCCGAAAATCCGGCGTTGTAGTCGGCGGCGGGACCGAATGATGGTACCAAAAACGGCGGACTGCAATGAGTAAATCCACATGAAAAATACACGAATCGACGTCAAATTTCTCAGGGAGGTTCCTGTACGCAAAGTAAATTCATGCCTTCGAAAAGACAATTAGGTAAATGCCGGTGTGGGCGGGGATGAAGCCCTGCCTTACGAGGTGCGAGACGAGCATGCTGCCCCGATGACGCGGCGGCTTCACGGTTCTGGCTGACTAAATGTGTGCCTAGTGCTTGCGTCACTGCGCACTTCACGTCGCAGCCATCTCACTGACTAAACGTGTGATATATAGGCACGAGACGGCGCAGCCAGTGGGTAGGAGGTGGTGCCACGTCATCAGTTTATGAAATGAGTGTGTAAAATAAGAAAGCATTACTGTCCATCTGAATGCCGCTGAGTAGTCCTTCGAGTTATGAACTCCTCGCGGGCATGCGAGCATGTTGAGGCGCTTGGTGCGCTTTCATTCGGTCTTACCGAGGCGCAGTTAAAAACGCAGGCGAGAGTCCGCGCGGACAAGAAACGCGTAGACCAAAAAAAAAAAATCATTTCACCAAAGCGGCTGTAATGCTTCCGCATTCCCACACGCAAGCAGTCTTAAGTGTCTCTGCCGAATTTCTTTCTTTTCCGACAAGATCTTGGGAGAACACGATTTTATGAAGATTAGAGTTGATATTAGTAAACCGATGCTGCATGCCTGTGTTGGATGTAGAAAAAGACTGTTCATGTGTAAACATGTCACTCAGGTGTGTCTGAACTGTCATGCCTTTTTAGTTATTTATGTTGCTGCTTGGCAAAGGATCGAGTAAACAAAACGAACAGAGCAGGATGAACACATGACAGTCGAAGATGCAACGACGCACACTAGCCAACTTCACGGCGAAATACGAATGTCCATTGAAGTTGCAGGTCTAATACCCCTGTGACACGGGAAGGTTCAATGTCCATCAAATCGAATGGTATTCGCATATAATTTTACTAATCGGGATTTACAGAGGAAAACTTAATGTCATTCTAATGGAATGACATTTGCCATCGAATGAGTTAGGGGAACTCATTCGCATTCAATTGAGAAAAGAATGCACACTCTTGAGAACACTCTAGACAACACACTCTAGACAACACTCTTGACTCTATAGACAAGACTCTGTACAACACTCTAGACAACACTCTTGACAATACTCTAGACAATAGTGACATGCAACTCGAAAATATAATTGTGACAGGGGAATTGTCGACCATTAGGGACCGTGCCCAAATTGTGCCTGCAAACGGACTGCAGTGCACGTTTTTAAATGTGACGGCAGTTAAACGGTGAAGTGCGCATAAAACTATGTACACTCGTTATTAAAGCTACTATAACTGCTGTTGGTCTCGCCAGCTTTTTTCGAAGAATGAGCGCAGCTACAAAATCATTCTCTTGTATTTCTACACCCGAGTATTCGTTGTTTGTGTGATCGGCATTAGAAACGTGCTACTTGCTTCACTGTGACCGAAGAAAACATGTTTTAAACGACACCACTAACGCAATTTTTTTTCCGCGTAGGAAGAAAGCGTTTAGTAAAACAGCTGACGCAGAAGATAATAGCGACGATGATTATGATAAAGAGTGACTGCAAGCAGTGCTTAGTACAACTCGCAAACTAAAAACGCAGGCCAAATTGACACCGCTACATGTTATGGAACTGTTACCGCATTTGTTAAGACCAAGAAAGCGCGGCACATAGACAGGTTGCCCAATAAGAATGCTGATGCATCGCCTCACAAGCGGTGCCACCTCTGTAGCGAGCGAGAGATGTGGGAAAAGCTAATCGCAGGCACTTTTTCCCCATCTTTGCTTAAATCCTCGCTCATCGTCAGTACACAAACTTAAACATCGACCTGGAGAGGAACATTACCGAGGTGCCTATATCTGCGCTGCGTGCTTCTTTCTTTCAGGCTCGAAGCGCAGAAGAAACGGAAACAGTCTGCATAATGCTTCCGGAGTCGGGAAATGAGAAACTGGGGCCCAAAGCGGCGGCTCCGCACGCAGAATTTCGTGGCGCGTCGGGTGGCAACAGGAGAAGCCGGCGCGGGAGAAGAATGCTTTTCCCGCGCTACCTCGGCGCATTCCGCTCGCGCACTGCAGGAGCATATGCGCGGGACATAATAGAAGCAGGGAGCTGGAGTGTTCCCGCACAACCTCGTTCGCAGGCGCGTAAGTTGAGTACTGCGCGCCGGAGTTCGGCGAGAGCACGGGCAGAGCTGGGCATGCGCCGTTGAGATGGCTGGCCACTTAATTTGCATAGTCGGCGAGACTGTCTAGAATTTCCCATTCGGAGAGGCGGGATTCGGTGAAGCAGGTGGCAGACAACAGAAAAAGGAAGTGAAAAAAGAAATAATTCTGTGAAGGTCGTCCGCCGGTGGTAGACGGACAAAGAAAAAAAAAAACGTTGGACAAAGGGACGGGAAATGGCGGAGATAAGTAGTGGGGAAAAGTAGACGCTGCAGCTGCAGGGCCCGAGAGTAGGCTTCGGATACATTTTGTAGCGAGTTGTGCGCAATAGTATCTCTTTGTAGGTCTGTTCGCACTTTTGTGTATGTGCGGCTGTTGCTAACCACATCTTTTACCGCACATAATGGACACAGTCCTCTATGTTATATACTAGAAATCGCTTTCTTCTCATGCATTCTTAATCTGTTTCTTTAGTTACGTCGTTTATATTTCTTCTAGCTTCGTGCACGTGCCAAGCTTTCTTCCACTTCAATATAAACGTGGAACCAGATACGCAATGAGAAGACTTCTTTTTTTTACTTTGCCTCGAAGTCTTTTGTACAAGTTGCCTAAGAAAAATATAGATTCTGGGGTTTTCCGTGCCAAACCTACGATCTCATTACGAGGCACGTCGCAGTGTGGCACTGCTGCAAAAATTTTCGCCACCTGGTTTTCCTTAACACGAACCTAAATTTAAGTACACGAGCATTCTTGCATTTCGCTCTCATCAAAATGCGGCCGCCGTGGCCAGGAGCGAATTCACTACCTCGAGCTAGCAGAGCAGCGCCATCGAACTTAAGCTACTGCGGCGGGTTATAAATTGTTTATGAAGAGCGAACGTATGAATAGCATGCATAGAGAAGAGTTTCGTCGTGCAATCCAGACCGAAAGGAAAGTGCACCTGTCCTAACCACCAAGCGTTACCGGGCGGAACAGATCATTAAATAGAAAGAAATTGTTTCGACTGCTTAAGAGAGTAAATAAATGTCAAGCGCTTCCTCTCACCATTTTTCGCATCGGTCATAGTAAATAATTCAGCTGCATATTTAAACAGTGATAAAAGTTGGAAATAAAAGAACACCTGTTACTGTAGATTTTCTTTTCTGCGAAATGACAGGACATGAACTGCAATGAGACGCATGGTGAAAGCGGCGTGTCGGTGCAGGTGTGTAACGTCCTGATTAAGAACGTTTTTAGTGCGTAAGCGTTAAGGGCCACGTGTCGCATAAGATCCCGCGCCGGAGTTCCGTGTTCGAACCACGCATACCCAACCACGCAGGCCCTCCATGTAGTGCAAGGAAGTTAGTGAATTAATTAAATTTGTCAAGGTAGCATGCGCCAAAAAAATTGTAAAGTACGACTTACAAGCTGCAGACATGATAGCGCCAGATTGAAATTTTAATATACGAGAAAATATAATTCTGATATGCGGAAACTCAAAACACAAACCCCTTTTCCAGCGTTTCTACCATTCAAAGAGCGATCATGGCCTCTGAGATTTGCGCGCTCCGGTACGCGCAAATCTCGAAGGCCATGAAGCGTCGCGTTCGGTTCTTTGCAACACCTACAGATGGCGCTCCCCTTCGCCGCGTCGTGGTTCTACCAGAAATCTCGCCTTCGCGCATGCGTTCGCCGCCAGCGCTTCCTAGTAAACATTATGGTTACATAACCTGCAGTTGCCGAGAAACGTTAGAAGCAGTCAACGATCTTTGAATGCTATCGCGTTCCACTCTTAAAAGGAAGCTTTAGCTCGGGCCCAGGTCCGGCGCGGTCTATTAAAATACGTGTAAAACGCAAACACGCTTTTCTGAGATAACCCTTGCACCGATTTTAATGACATTCGTTGAACTTGAGAGAAAAAGCAAAATTCTAGCGACTGCTGCAAGGGGAATTTCGATTTAGTGCCTAAATTTTGTGAAAAGATTTTCCGAAAATCCGAAATTAATAAAAAAATTGATGGACGAAGATTATAAATTAATAGCTTTGCATCAAACATAGATATGGCGGTTCTGTAAACGGCATCCATTAGATCATTCAAAGCGGACGAATCTAATATATCAATTTATATCTTACGTGAATTTGTCACGTTCTGTACAAGTGCTCTGCAAAAGCTGTATTTCCATAATACTGAATTTCTTTACGTTCATGTGTAACATATCAATTTCGTCAGCCGTATATCTATGTAGCAATTCTAAGAATTGTGATATGATTTTTCCATGCTGAATTAGAGAGTTGTAAACTTGATAGTTTCGTTTTCTGAATATGTTTGCTTTTTGCCCATTTTAAATTAAATATTCACAATCTAAATCGAAAACTCGAAACCAACAGTCACTAGACTAAAATTCGTTCTTTTGAATGCAACAAACCTCGTCAAGTTTGGTGCAGTGGTTGCCGAGAAAAAGGAATTCTCCTTTTACATGTATTCAGACATTAATACATGAGATTTACAGAAAAAAAACTGGGAGTGGTACAAGGCGTTCATTCTAAAGTGATAGACCTTCCAAATTTGTGAAATATTTAACTCGTTCAAACGTTCTTTTCGAGCTTTAGTAAAATGCAGACATTTTTGAAGAAATCCACGTTGTGTTTCGCCAAACAAAGGTTGATTTCTTTCGACACAGACATTTTCCTACCTTTTGTAAACATTTTGCTTAAGACTATATATAGTCGGGACCCACCTTAGTCTATCCTTATCTAAACATACGCAACAGTGAAATACAATGCGGTTGCAGCAGTGTAAAATCTTCCCGAGTTATTTTTTCATTATATGTAGGTAGATGATCACACAGCCCGTAAAAGTTAAGGTTATTTTCACAATTCATATAGTAGAAAGTAGACCACAAGAATACCAGCGAGTTTGCTGATTGTTTAGTATCCTACTGTGGTATGGTGACTTGAAACACAGTCGGTTGTTTAGGTTAGGCAAAAATTGATTCCTGTATCACATCTATATAACCTGCAGTTATGGGTTCTTTCACGGAATGGAGCAGATGTTTGTTTCCTCCCCAAAGAACAAACTTTGTGGCAAAATATAACGTTTCTGCGGGCTATATGGCAACATTATTTGCTATGAATATGTCATAAAACGGTGACAACATTATTTACGATGAAGTGAACAAAGGGCGTTGGTGTTGCAAGGGCTAATGGCAAAATGAGCAACAAATAATTCTCTCAGCAAGATAAATATTCTTTTTCTCATTCGGTTTGTGTCGAGTTCCCGAAGACTACACAAATTAAAAAGTCCACATGAAACCAAGGTCTATAAATGATTAGTCCAAAATATTGAAGCTATCAATTAGTGATGCAAAATGACGTCATAAAAATGCATTAGCTGGAGCTGCGAAAAACAAACTCCACGTTTTAAAGCAATTTTTTGCATTTTTCAGGTATTATTCCTATACTTCTCGCTTGTATTCCGCGAAAAAAAAAATCCATTCGCGTGGCCACCAAGTATATCCGTGACTACATTGTGCATCATACATGATGCGTGACAACTTTGGTTCATAAATTGAACACCAAGCATTTGTTTAGAAAAATGAGCTTTGTTTAGGAATATCTGATCTAAATAAATGCTTCTCTAGTTTTTTTCACAAGAACATAAAAATTTGAGTGGTTAGGGGCTAACATCTGTTGATGGTATTTTATACTCTCTCGTAACACACTTTTCAAGATACTTCAACAGTACTTGACTGGTCGCCGGTGCATAAATGCATCAAAACTGACCATGTTTACTGGTATTTTACGCCTAAGCGAAACCTTTAGGAGCCCTTGTTTCCGAGGATAAATAAAAGGTTTTGGCAATTTGACCCTGTGTTTTGATAATATAGAGTGGCTCCCTGATCCAGAATTTTGTTTTGTTTGTGTAATGCTTTGTATTTGGAAAGTATCATGAAAGTATCGAATTTTCTTTTTGCAATATATTGAACTGCGCTCAGGAGCTTCGGTATTATTGTTATTGTCTCATGTTATTTGCTTTCGTTGAATATTTCATACTTGTCAGATATAAAGTCCTATAAGAAAGAACCCCGACTAACTCCGCACATTTGAACGCTATGGCGAAGCGAATCCTTCAAATATTCATGTATGCGGACCCTAAATCTTCCTGAAACACAGTTTGCGTTTTAGAAAGCCAACCTTAAGGATGTCAAGCCCGCAGGCAGTCCTAGTGTCATGAAAAGATTAAGAAATAACATAGGATGCCGGAAGCAAATCGCCATCGAAATGTCTACAATTGACAAGCCAGCAACAGCTTCTGGAGGAAGGTTGCTTTATCCCGACTAAAAGCGAACCCTTATGATTTTTCCAAAATACGAAATATATTTACCTTAAAAAAAACGAGATAGCTAAAACTGGGCCTAAAGATATAAGCCGCCAGGCTGTGCTTACATCACAACCCCCCCGAAAAGAAAGGAGAGAAATGAAAATATGAATGCGGTGTGAAGTAAATCGGCATAAAACGTATTTTTCAATTGTCGAGCAAGAAATTCCTTCGGCGATAAGATAGCGAGCTGTAATTCAACTGAATCAAGAAAAAGCATCGGGCATGTGCAGCGAAGAAACAAATACATTAAGACTGGTTTCATGTTTATGCAAACAACGAGTTCCGCCGCTCGTGCATTACGGTAAACAGTTGCACGGAGGCGAGAAAAAAAGAGGGTATTATCAAAATAAATGCCCGGCGCCTGAGGGTGAAAAAAAGCCACTGAATAAGTTGGAGTGGTGTAGATGCAGATCGAAGAAGGATGAGAATACGCTCAGAGGAAGCCCCTGGCTAAGGTTTGGAGATGTACGGCTTTGGTGGTGAAAATGAAATCAACAAAAACAAGGCTGGCTGGGGTGGGAATGTTACTACAGGCAGAAACGTAGTGCGAGATTTGAGGGATGCGCAGACGGGCCACATTGTGTGACGAGGACGGCGCGATCGCGTCGTGAATTACAATGGTCGTGCGCACACAACAAGTGGAAATCCCCCCCTTAAAAAAGGTTCGCTTGGCATAGCAACGGCAGCACTCCCGTTCATTTTCTTTCCTTCTTTCACTCGCTCATTTTTTCCTTAGCCCTAGCGTTCCCCTCAGAAGCGGGAGGGGAATAGGAATAGGGACGATATTTTGTCGCCTCTAGCGGGCAAATCCCAGGCGTCAATGCGCCAGGAGGGCTGACTGGATTAATCGAGTGCTATAATGCGAATGCCGAAGCCCTCCTGCCTCTCTACTGATTTATTTGGAGTCGCAGAATAAGATGAACGAGGCTGCCAGCCAACTTTTAAGTCGCAGAAGCTTTGTTACCACGTTCGATTCTGCATTTTCTCGTCTGGAAGCGGCATGCGATAACGGTTGTTATAGGCTGGTGCGCCTTCTGAAAGACGTGCCTTGCGAAGCAGCGCGAGAAAGCTCATTTAGGAGGCGGCTTTTCTCCAATAAAAATGCGTTTATTTGCCTATTACGGCAGCACGTATGCAAATGACTAGTAGAAGGCTACAGCACGAGAACCGGCGGAGAGAAAGAAGGTGCGCAAAGAACGCAGACGCAGTGCTGACTTACAAAAAAAAATGTTTGTTTTGGCAGTGCGCCACTAGATTTATAATTAACACTTGTCAGAAAAACAAGCAGAAGATAATACATGCGTTAAGAACCGGATCATAACGCAGTCGCACCCTGGCACTTAAATATAAGAAGGTCAGCTCTTTTTCACACGAGGATCGATGAAAAACTGACGCGGTTTTTTTTTTCTGCACGTGAAATCGCGACAGCCTTGATAGTTTTCCTAGTAAGGCTTGCTTTGCTCCTAGATACCAGCTTGCATTTATCGAAGACAGGTTTACACCTACAGTAAAGACAGTGTATGCCTAGACCTAGATGACCTAGATATACAGTATGCGATAGAATGAAAACAATCTCTTCACCAGCGGTCATTCCGTTATCTAAATGTATAAAATTTAAGAAGAAAATTCCCGGTGCGTCCATACTGCCAGCCGAGATGATTAATAACTTTAATACTATTAGCAATCTATATTATGGTTAGTTCGCAATAGTTGGTGCTATGTATCATATCAGAATTTTTATTATATCTGCACATACCCAGCGACCAAAGTGTGCATAAAAAAGGTAAATTAATCGCAGCATATGCAGAGTGTGATATGCCCAGCGACAAAAGTTGGCTTCAAATAATTTAATAGAATGGCACCACAGACTCATAGTTACAACCGCACTGACCCATGTCAATCCGATGGTTGGTTTTGAGCCCGGTTCCCTCAGCACAGTAGCCGGGTGCTGTAGCCATTTGGCTATGAACTACACATGGTCCAAAAAACGAAATTGGCGAGAAAGAGGTAGGCACTGACATAGATAGATAGATACCCAGACACGTACCGAAAACTGGGGTAAGTTCCCAAATAATGCTAATAGCAATAATAAAGTAGTACCGCGCTAACACAAGAAAGTCAGATGGTGAATTCAGCGCTAATGGTAGAGCCCCAGGCCCGGGATAACCTTCCTTGACAAAGGAGTAAGGGCAATAACCCTGCAAAAAGTGTTTGTGAATGTATCCACTAGGCACCAAAGACCATCGCTGCTCAGACTCAGAATCAGAAACAGTTTTTTTATTTTCCTTAAGGAAAAATCGTCCCGAGACAAAAAGCTGCTCATTGAGTAGCTTGACGAAGCTTGGTGCCCTACAGGCAGCGGCAACAGCGGCAAAACAGCAGTATGTCGTACATCCGTATGACAAAAAAAAAAAGACAACATGAGAAACAAACAAAAAAAAAGAAAGGACCCGCTTGCACCAAGCTGCGAAGAACGAGAAAAAAAACGATTTACACATACGTACACGAATACAAAACTATATTGTACACTGACATGTTATATTCACACGTACACGCGCAAACACATCTAGGAGTGGCGCGCATACGCCTATATATACGCATATATATATATATATATATATATATATATATATATATATATATATATATATATATACATTCACACATACACACGCACATTGCATATATTTACACCGCTCATGTGGTGTGTATATATGTAGTCATGTAGTAATATCAATTATGAAATCTTTTATAGCGTTAAATGCTTCTGACATGGCGTAGTTATATAGCAGTTCAAGAAAAATTCATGGTCCATTGAAACCTATGAAGCCAACTTATCCCATTGCCACGCAAATAAAGCACCTCAAGCGTCAATAGGAGTTCCCGAGTGAAGTGTCAATAAAGCATTCACATCTGATTATGTGCCGTGCTTCTCGCGTCCTCTTTGCTGAGTGCTCCAGTTGTCGCTTTCCACACAACGTTTATATAGAGGGTAGTTTGAAGGCATCAGCACTTTTCTGGCCCTCAGCGCACTGTTTTTCGCGTTTCGCTCTGGTTGTTCTTTCTTACCATGAGGCTGGAGCTAAACATACGAATATAAATCAAATATACTCGGTCATGTTTTCAGTGGAGATGGATATTCCTTTGAATGCGAAGCATTCTTTGCCTCGTTCTAGGCATATTGCAGTAGGTAGGTAGGTAGGTAGGTTCTTGTCCCGTCTCGCTTTCATAAAAAAATAAAATAGTGTCTAAGTGACTGTGTAATCTAATTTCTGCCCTCAAACACAGCGGCGCTGTGTTCTAACCACTAGGTCATGATTTATTTTCTTTATTACCTGCGTTTGTTTATAATACTTACAATATTAAGACATATTTACACGTTCTAGCCAGCCACTGGCCAATTCAGGAGTTCTTAAATTCTTTTAAGCATTGAAGTGGTCTAATTGGTCGAGACAGTCTGGCTTCGGTGTTAATTTACTTCAAGAAATCAAATATCTCCGGCTTTTGCGGCATGCATATCAGTTAACTCCCCCAAGGTACGTACAGCCCCTTTCCTACATTTGTGTTTGACCACCAGTGTACTTCAGTGCAGTTAAAGGAAAAGGTTTGGGCGTTGTAGGAAACAAACATTTTTTAGCTCAACGTAAAACGTCTTTCCTGGCCCATCCTCATACATGACCCTATACAAGGCATATGTAAGGTCAGATTAACCAAGTCCTTGTACAATAGTTTTGTTTTTACAGTGACTAGATGCGTAAATCTGGCTTTTATAAAATTGCATGCATATATCTCTTCTTTATATATCCATGCAATCCGCCGGACATACATCTTGAAGAAACAGTAAAGACCGGTAGAGCCTTCATCAACGGCGTTTGCATCATTGCTCACAAAAAAGAGGGTTCGCTGAGTCACGGCAGAACAAAAATGTATTGACTAATTGCCTTAGAAACGAATGAGCCAAGCCAACGCTACCATCTCGCACTCATCGAAAAAGGTTAGTCCGGTTCGTCCTTTCCCACCAAGAATTCCAGATGAAAACCGTAAACACGCGATGCAGGTTTTTAGTGAGTGAGTGAGTGAGTGAGTGAGTGAGTGAGTGAGTGAGTGAGTGAGTGAGTGAGTGAGTGAGTGAGTGAGTGAGTGAGTGAGTGAGTGAGTGAGTGAGTGAGTGAGTGAGTGAGTGAGTGAGTGAGTGAGTGAGTGAGTGAGTGAGTGAGTGAGTGAGTGAGTGAGTGAGTGAGTGAGTGAGTGAGTGAGTGAGTGAGTGAGTGAGTGAGTGCGTGCGTTATTGAGCTCTAGTAATTGTGTCCTTCTGTTGCTGGGGCTTATTTTTAGGAGAGTCTTCCTCCTTGTGTCTTAACCCGAGGTCTACACCCGCTGCTTCGTCTGTCCTCTCTCGCAATGGTCAGCTGCCCTCAGACAAGGGCTCCGCTGGCTTCTGCTGTCCATTGTGCACGCCGCACTAGACCTAGCTGGTCTTCGCAGCGGTCGCTGGACAGCAGTTCCTCACATTGCTCCGCACTTGGGTGTGATATGATTGGGACTGCGTCAGTTTGTTGACCATCACGCGCATGCACAGTCCTGACAGCTTACAAGCAGCTGTCCGTATAAGCTGTCATGACTGTGCACGAGTATTGAAAGTGCTGGGAAGAAGAAAGAAGCCTGCAAAACCAAGCATGTGAACAAATACGTTAAGTGCGTGAAGCACGTTATCTACAAGATCCCGTTGAAATGTGGGGAGGTTTACATTGGCCAAACAGGCTGGTGCGTCAACGACCGGATGCGCGAGCATTGTGCGCTGACAGACTCTCAGGGAGCTGGTCACCGAGTTTTACATTTTCGTCACTGTCACCAGCGTGACTGTGCACCACTTTTGGAAAATGTGACGATTCTAAGCAGGGGCACGATGAAACCCGAAAGAGAAATACTTGAGGCATTTTATACGAGATTTCGCTTTTTATGTGGCTGTGGTACGGGTGGCTGTATGTCATTCGGCTAACCACTTGGTTTCGAACTAGCTTGAGTGTGTCTTCTTCTCGTAGCCTTGATGTCTGTTCAAGACTCGCGTGATCATGCGTGGAACTTGCAGTGTTGATGCCTTTGGTAGCGTAAGGGTGTGGGAACAGTGCTGGTTTGTCTGTAGCCGCATCCCCATAATTCGTATAATTGCCGTTTGGGGTGTCGGTGTTTCTTCCAGGTAGACTTTAAGCAGTAGCTCTTCACTGGTCGGGGCCGTTCGGTTTCGTTTTCGTCTCCATACTCGCAGGAGCTCTCATTTTTCGGTGAAGCACGCTAGTCCTCTTTTTTTAACGTAGTTTTCTAAACAGGCGGCCACTTTCTGTAGCTTCCGTTTTTTTTCGCCGAGTGAGCTCATGTTGGTCCATATGGTGATGTCAGCGGCATAAGTTGCGTGTTGTATGCCACTAATTTCCGCTAGTCGTCATGCTAGTGCGATCATTCCCACGTTGAATAGCGTGGGCGAGATTACCGGCACCAGCGGTGTTCCCTTGTTAGGTGTTTGAAACTTCTCCCACCGAAGTTCTCCCATGCCTATGGTTGCCGTTCTGTTTGACAGGAAAGCCTTGACGTAGCCGTGATTCCTTCATGCACAGTTCAGGTCACCCAAACCAGTGAGGATTGCTTCGTGGCTTACATTGTCGAATGCCCCTTTCCATTATTACGTTTTTTCCGCATCTGGGAACATTCTGGAGTACTTCATATACTTGGAGGAGTACGTCCTGTGTTGATAGCTTAGGTCTGAAGCCGAACATAGTGGGTGGGACTAGGTCATGGTCTTCCATGTAGTTTTGTAGCCTTTGGGTTACTACTCGCTCATACGGCTGATGTAAGCGAGATTGGGCTGCTGTTTTCTATTTGGAGTTTCTTGACTCGCTTAGGTATCATTAGCACTTTGGCATGTTTCTACTACTCCGGGACTGTTTCTGCTTCCCAATGTTTGTTGATGAATTCGGTTTATTTGGTAGCCATTTCATCACTGAGGTTGCGGATTAGCGCGTTATCTCAGCCGCACCTGTAGCCATGTTCTTGGTGGTGTTTCGTATCACCGCGTAGACCTCTTCTTTCGTTATGGGTATGTCAAGCTTAGCATTCTCATCTGCCCGGCACGTCCCAGTGTAGCTTTTGAATATTAGTTTTCAAAAAAATATGCAGCACTCGGAGCACATACCACGCTCTACTGATCAAAAACAAGTTGTCAATTGTTCTCTATGGAATTACACAGTGAAACACGAAACGCTACCTAAATATCCTCTGTGGAACAAATAAATGCCTTCAAAAGCATCATGCGTTTCAATAAGGGAATATATTTGTAGAAACGTTCAGCTCTTCGCTTACATTGATCATTCTTTTTGATGATTTCTGCACACCTTGGGCCATATAACGCAAAAGTATTCCAATATGTTTTTGTTCCAATCTACTGATGTCAAATTTGCGTAACCAGCGACGTAAGTATCGGGTGGTCACCCAAAGAGTTCTCCTTGTTCATAGAAGGTCACTTTCGTTTGCTTGAAAAACGAATAACATTGCCTACACTGAGAGTCTTGTCTCATCTAATTGGTTCACAGGAGGCGAGGAGCATGCTCAAGTGGAGAGGGATTCGATGGGGCAGAGCCACTACACTGATAATCGATAACTGGATGAAGAGGGTGGTGCCGGCGTCGCCGATTGGTCCGCTTTTCTTTACTTAGCTTGCGATGGCTCGTCGACAATCGCGGCGGCATGGAATGGAAGCTTAAGAAAGATGCTAAAACGGATCCTCAGCAACGAAGAGTTGGCAGAACGAGGTCGTAAAGGTACCGAAAGTACTCTAAAATGTTACACAGCCACGCAAAGCGTTTTATTATGCGCAAATAAATCCATGCTCTCCGACAGGTGCGAATAGCCAGCGCCTGAGCGATCGGTGGCAGCCATCTTTTATTCCTTTCTGAACAGGGCAGCCTGCGGCTATTCAGAAGAAAATTCAGTTTTGTACAGCATATTAATGCATCTTTGACGCACACACGTCACTTTGACGCGGTGAGGTTTTGCGGTTTTGTGACGTCACATGAGAGGCAGGTAAAGTGGGTGCAGCCCGAAAGCTTTTGACCAATAGCCGAGGGCTAATGGCGAAGAGGCGTCGAATCAGAAATAACTATTTTTCTTTTGTTGTTCGGTCAAATCATGCATAATCCGTGTGTACACGTTATAACAGATGAGAAGCTATCGCGGTTTTCGTGACGTCGCGTGACAGACAGGTGAAATGGGGGTAGTCCAAAAAAGTTTTTGACCAATCGTAGAGGGCTGATTGCAAAATTGGAATAGAAAAGTTTGGAATAGCTTTACATTATAGCGCCCCTTTTTTCTTGTTGTTGAATAGAATCGTAACGTACCGTTATACGTGAAAATAACTCACACGTACAGGACAGAAAAAAAAGAGTACAGACCACGGTTATGCGCTTTGGTATGCACGTAATATCTGCTCATTCATTTTTGGTGCCGCTTATACCAGATACAAACTTCTTGCTCTAGCAGGTTCCTGCTAGCAGGTTACCGGTGTAAAGGACGTAATTCTGCATGGCCGCAAGATATGGTACGGGGAAATTGAGCATTAGCACACAGGAAAGATTACCGCTGACGTTTACATACATGGTCACATGAGATGATGGGTACCGGACTTTACTTACAGTTTTATTTTCCTTTCTCTCGCTCCTCTCAAACGCGGTGTATATGTATGGCTTTGATGGAGTGCTGCTTCCACACAGGGGCGGAATTAAAAATGCTCGTGTAGCGGGCTTTCTGGGCACGTGATAGAATCCCGGATGGTCGAAATTATTACGGAGCCCTACGCTAAGGCATCCTTCATAACCCACCGTGAAGTTTCCGGACGTTAAGCTTCACAAATTTTCTTTTTCAATGTCTACGTCGATTGGGGATGCACAACACACGTGCATATTATGAACTAGTGGGACCGTAATTTGGGCACAGTTTGCTTAATTTACGAGTAAGTTTTTCGACTTGTGCATTGAAACCAGGATAGGCAAACAAAATATTGCGTTCAAAAAAAGCAAAAAAAAAAGGTTTTCGTACTCGGCTGCTGAACTCTAAGGTGCTTTGGTAGTTCAGTTGTCATGAGTCGACTACACGGATCACTTTCCTCTAAACTATAGATGAAGTTTTGGGTCCCCCGTCTGGGTGTTTCACACTTTGCGTGTTTTTAGGGAGTGCTTCGCTGAGAATGAAATTATTTCCATGAATGAAAGATTTGAGAGGGGTGGCTCTTTATGTTCCTTAGGCCTGTTTTAAAGACAGTGCTGAGGACGTGCCTATTGCGTGTACCTATACTGTCTTAAAATCATTGCTTAAAATCATGCCGCCAACTGCCCGGTAGGTGGGTCTCCTCCAACGCGCCTGCCACTCCCGTAGTTGCCAAGCACCAGGTCGGGAGCGCGTTTTCACCTGTTTTACCGATAGATACACGGCGGCCGTCCTCGTCGGCCTACCACAAAATTGGCGGTTGCTCTACTATTTCGTCAAATCTATGGTGGGTCAAGGAGCTCCTTGAGACCTCGAAGACCTCTACAGGGCTTCCTTTCAATATGAGAGCCCATATAAAGAACCGAGTGCAAAGTCGTGGTACATCTGTGCACTTCAGAAAAAAAAAATCGGTGTGTTTCCTCTGACAGCAGGATTCCAAACCAGTACCTCCACCATACGAGGCGGGCGCTCAACCATTTCACCATCGCTGCGGTGCCTAAAGGAGTCTGGCGATCTCATGCCGCTCTGCGTGCCGTCAAACGCCACACGCTGAGAAGCGTGTGACGCTGTCCCAGAGAACTATGACGGGCTCACATGACTGAGGAGCCGCAACAAAGTATCGTCTTTTGTGGATACAGATATCATTGTCGGGATTTTTTACAGCGCAGTTATGGGAAGTAGCTTAAAAAAAGTGATAAGCAATGTGTCATCACTGTCAAGATATTGGCGGCACAAATGGCAACGCATGCTGAGCACAGGCTATCAAAATACGCGTGGCGCATTTAAGGTAGAATCTGTCGAAAACGTCGCAGCAACTACTCAGGAGTTGCTGTCGGGCCCTGATAGTGTTTCTAGCGCGTAGCTGATGCTCCGATGCTGAAAGAAACGAAAAGCCACGTTTCTTTGAATCTCTGGTTATAACCATACTTAAAACACATGGCATTCAGCGTTGACCTCATTAACACCTGGTGCGTAATTGATTAACAGTTTTCTGTGGCAGTAGTTTTGCTATCTTAGCACCTATGCCAGAAATAACAAACGGCTGAGAACAAAGCGGCAGTGCTTTCACTCCAGAATAACCCCAACTGTTGTTATAGTTATCAGTAAGCTGCCATAAGACAACGAAAGATCGTAGGACATCAAACAAGCTTATTCTAACCCTGTTAGCATTATCCAACCTGTGATAATAAACTGCAAGCTGATGCCTGCAGTTCATTAATCGGCCCTATTCTGCGCAAACAGTCGTACTGCTCTTGGAGAAGGTTGGCCTCCTTTTCTCATTAAGGGAAGGATCAGTGGGGAATTAACTCCGGGAGTACAGATCACTAATCTTGGTGAGTATTTATTCCTCATCTCCTCCTGTGTAATAGCTCTGTCCTGTCCATCCCGAGGAGAGGCCGTTTTTGCGCTTAGCTCGAGGGAGCAGAAGCCATGGCACCGAGACTCTCGTAAATGTTTACTGTGCTTTTAACGCCCGTAAAAGGCGTCTTCTCAGAAATAGTTTATGGGGTCACTGGAAGTGTCATTGCCCCCGAGAATTTTACTACGTGCACACAATTGTACAATGGTCGAAACTTGGAAGAATTTCATGATGGCACATAACTACAGACATAAAATTGAGATGATATGTCTTGCTTTTCAAATTCCAGCTCTTTCATTTATTTATCACCACCTTAACTTTCCTTTTAGAAGGAATTCAAGCCTGAACTTCTCTGGAACTGTGAAAAACAAAGGGTAAACACATTCTGAAGTGTCTTTAAAAGGAAGGATATTTTTGTCTGTGTATGCCATTTCGGTCATTGTAGGGCTAATTTATTTGAACAGATTAGATGGTAAATCTTATGTTTCCACTCCAAAAAAAATTAAGTCCGCTATATGAATTCTCCCTTCGTGTATATAGAGGGAGTTTCACGTTACTCTAACCAAGGATTTTAAGAAATGTGGCTAGCCGCCGTTGAATGAAACAAACGGTATATGGTTGGCCATCATGTGGCGCTCCTTAAAGTATGGTTTTAAAGTTCGCCTAATTATTTAATCAATCAAGATGAATTATCAAACATTTTCAATATGCAATTCGGGACTAAGTGCCTTTCCTTGCGCTATAGACGGGATTCAGAAAGCGGCTGATAATTTTTTTTTTTTGACAACGAAACACAGCGTGGTAATTTTTTGGGGTGTTTAAAGAAAGCCCGCAAAATATGAAATAAATCCACGTGACTGCACTCATGCGCTATAGTGTTGCAGGGTTATCGTATTCGCTTCAAGCAGGGTTATACTGACAAGGTCCTAAAGCAGGTGAAATCAGCAACAACAGACCCCATGAAAAAGCCACTTTGATTCAAAGACAGCGGTTTCCTTGTCAGTCTCAGGCGTTCCACGTTTGCAACTGCTGGTGTTGGGCGTCGAAAGGCAAATGACCGTTACTTGCCTGTGTATGCATTCTTTAAAAGGCGTATGTACAAGCCAAGCTTTATGGAAAAAAAATGTGCGGCACCATGTGCAACTCCAGCGCGCACACAACAAACGAGTACATAAGGCAAATCACCGCTTTTTTGTTACCTTTGCCTTGTGTTCTCGTTTGTTGTTGCTCGCACGCCCTTTATAATGGCATTATTTGGCCAGAAATTACTTTCTTCTGAGCATGTTGTCGCTCCAATTGTCTGCGCTGATGCAAATTACGCGGCAATAAGTATGGAATACTGCTTCATAAAGGGATTTGCCAGTTCCTTAGCAACCTTATTGAATACATGACTACAGGCTTAAACTGGGCCTTCTGCCTCTCTTGCAGATGTCGTACCTTTCTATAAAGCAGCGAAATCTACTCAACAGCCATGTGATAATCTTGTGACGCTTAGTAATGGGTTGTACGGTGGCAAGCTAAAATTGAACGGCTCAAAACAAGCTGCTTAGAAGGGCCAAGAATTCAAGCATGAACTGCATTTAAGCAGAGTTAACGAAGATTCTTTGAAGGTCCCTAAAATCTCACCTTTCTTTTGAAGTCACGTCAGGAACTATGTGCTGCCGCATTCGTATATAGAAGCACTCGCGTGTGCAGTCCTTTTCTTCCGATATAACTTCCGTGCTGTTCATGAGAAAGTTATTAGGATTATTTATCGATTCTGTAGCCGTAGTAAAGAAAATGCGTAAAGTTATGTGACTGCATAGAAAACACGAGCAAAACGTGAACAAGGTGAATGCACCAGCCAACGTTTCAACAAGTGGACTTGTCTTCGTCAAGGCGACATATGCTTTCCTCGCCACAGTATTAAAGGTGGGGTTATTCTAAAGGGGAGAGGGTGTGAGGCGGGAGGATGCCTCACACCCTCTTGTGTGTGAAATAGATTTACACTATTATAACTAAAAAGCCCCTGAACACTAAGTAGATGGTCATATTGTCATTATCGCCATCGGTTGCAGTTCGGGAAGGTTCAAAAACTGGCGACGGAGTATCAGAACAAGCTACAGATCTTCGCAAATGCTCTATTGTGAGACCCTCCTTCCAAAAGACAAACTTATTCTTCTATTTATAACAATTCAAAGCACATGAACTCATTTGTCAAAGCTTTCGCTTGCACTGTTTGGCTGAATACTCTACTAAGAAGGTATTACCAGGAGCCGAGACTTCGTTTATTTGTGGAGTCTCGTCATCATGGCCTCTGATAAATCTAAAGAGACAAGTTGCGAGGTATAGTGACGCCCAAAATGGCGTGGACAACACAACTTGACCGAAACAGGCAGCACTGACAATGCTGACAGGTGGCGGCAGTCCATCATTTCAGACTGGCCAGGGGGCGATCAGCGAGGAGACAGCAGCAGTCCCACGAGTCTTGGCACGAATGCATCGTTCATATAAGCGTAAACAATGGTATCCGCATAATGGCAGGCACCGTCTGCCCGACTGGCCCCTCTTTCTCCATCTTCTATTCAGCCAGCCACCAAGGCATAAGAGCGCGGGCGGTCTGTCGTAGAGCGTGCGCGACTGAATTAACCAGGAGAGGTTCGGCACGCTGACCCGCCGCGGACACCATCCGCTGTTCCGAGACGTATAGGAACGGCCTGCCTCCGGCGCACGCCACGGTAACTGGGACACGGCGCCGGCGACGTGGCGCGTCCGTCCCAATGGCAGCACGCGCGGCCCGGAACGGAAAGGCGCGTCTGTCTTTCTTCATTCGGGGTGTGACTCGGCCACGCATGGCTCAGCTACGTGGGAGCCGCCACGTTGCGGCAGTATGACTTATTCAGCGCACTCTCTCCTTATTTTGCGCCCACGACTTCTGCCGCGTCCCGGCCAGAAGCAATATGAATGCGACCGAATGCACGCACGTTCATATAAACAGAGGCGGGACGCTGTCGAAGTGGGACTGGTGGGATGCCGTGCCGTACCCAATCAGCCCGAGTGCGACTGCCGATTAAAGCGGCATGGCAGCCGTTGCTCTCACTGCTACTGTTGTTGTTGTGGCGTTCTTTCTTCTGCTGCTGGTCATTACGCGACGCTGATCCTTCTAGCCTTGGCGCTGGAGAAGAGCGAGATGGCGAAACAAACATAAATCTTGATGACAAAGAGGGCCTCCTCAAGGCCTGTTTCCCGCGGGCGGTCGAATGGGAAGAGGCCTTCCGGTACCTCCGTTTGTTCCGGCAGTGCTAGAGCCCTTGTTCCCGTTTGCTAAACCAAGGGAGCCCAGGAGGCAGACGCTCAGAAGCGAAACGAGACTAATGACGACGCGAATGTCCCTTGTCACACTCCCGACGGCGGCAGGCGCTTATTCGCTCTTTCGGGCAAATGAACGGGATACCCTTCATTCTTTTCTCCCTAGCGAGGGTATGTTGAAAGACGGGCAAATGACGACGATGTTCTTTCGATTCCGACACAACCTTTTACCTTGGTACCCTTCTCAGAATTTAGAATCGATCGGAATTATTCTTGGTCTTATGACCATTCAAAGCAACATTGATTATATTGTGTCAGGAAGTAATTTTACATTCCAACTATATTCGAGAGTCATTGGCTGTTTCGGTATTTGGGGACTGACTTCGCAATCTTCAAACCAACGAAAGTGCGTATTACGCATGTAATATTGTCATGGTGCTACGGAAATAGCAACAAGGCAATGCAATTATGCATACAATATACGAATATCTTGCATGTGGCAGTAGTGCATTAGTTATACAGGGTGTACCAGCTAATTTTAGCCAGAGCTTAAAAATATGCGAATGCCGCTTGGCTGGACAGAACCAAGGTAACGTTGTTTGCCGTCGCTTGGAGGTGCTCAAATTATTTTTTTTAATTCCACCGAATTAGATAACTAATTGTAATTAATTAGTCCACTTCCGAAATATTATGTTTAAATTAAGAGTGTCAATGAGAAAATTGTAGAGCGACATGAAATGCTCCCGATACAGAGAGAGGAAAGGGGAAAGGCAGGGAGGTTAACCAGAGAAAAAACAAATCCGGTTGGCTACCCTGCGCTGGGGAGAGAGGGGAGGGGGAGGTAAAGTGGTAACAAAGTAGAGATAAGGAAAGGAAGGAGCATAGACACACAATCACAATCGGTCACTGTCACCGAACACTGTCATCGCACAGCACAGTGAAACTTGCCGCACTATCAACATCTGTTCAGGCTACAGCCGCCTGTCCAGTTCTGTCGCCCTCAAAAACCGCAACAGTGCCCTCGTCGCCCTCTGATGCGATGGCTTATGATGGCGGTATCTGAAAATAAGCTCCTCTGTGAGAGGTCGTTGGTCAAAGCGCGCTATCGCGATACAGCTTTCTGTTGCTCAATACGTGCTACATAAAAGTGTTTGTCCGAGCGTGAAAGAAGCCCGCGAGTGCAGGCAAAGTGCTTCGAGCGGCCAGTCGCGCGCCAATTTGGCGTGTATTTGCGAGCTTCTTTCAGGCTCGGAAAAACACTTTTATGTAGCCCGTATTGAGCAAGAGAAAGCTGTATCGGGAGTTTGTATGTCGCTTTACAATTTTATCATTGACACTTTTCAGCTCATCATAATAATTGAAAATTCGAATCAAGGCTAATTATCCAATTAGGCGGAATTAAAAACAATATAATTTGAGCATCTCCAAGCGACGACAAACAACATTACCTTGGTTCTGTCCAGCTACGTGGCATTTGCATATCTTTAAACTCCGGCTAAAGTTAGCTGGGGCCCCCTCCATATCATAAATGTACAATTTTATCGCTCTTATCTGACTTTCTAAAATATAGCGGAGAGTATGCGTCAGTCCTTGTTGTAAGCCTTCCACCCATGGTTAGCGTTTTTACGCACAGCCATGTTTTCAACGTACATTATTACTTTGTAGCATCCAAATATTTCTTTTTATTTCTTGTATGACATTAGATATTCAACTTGCAAGGATTCACTGATGGGCTAGTTGGCTCATTATCACAGAAAGAGGGCCACTTGAAGACAAGACTCCAAAGGAGGAACTACAAACACAGTGTAGTGTGTGTGTGTGGTTCCTCCTTTGTGTCCCCTCTTGAAGCGCTGCTCCTTCTGTAACAGATATATAAATCTCCGCCGTTGAATTAGAGTTGTGCAACGACTTTTCTGTTCGACAGTATCCAGGAACTCGAATATATGGTACGAATATCCCTTATCGAGTTTTTCATGTCCCTTGCCACTCCCCTTTCCTTCAATATTCCTCTCACGCTATTCAGATAACAGTTTCACTCTGTAAAATCTTCTTATGGTGAATTGAAAGATAGAATGACGACAGGACCGAGGACGAAGAAAAATCAATGGAGCCATAATTTAATCTTCTGCAGAGTGTCTTTACCACCAATGTTGGAATATCTACGCGGCTACTTCAATATGGCAGTCCATTCATGCCGAGGCAAGGTGCCCGTAATACACCAGCGACTTTCCAATCTGCGCTCTGTATGACCTCCCACGCAGTTGGAGTCCTCATTCAAACATCATGAGAATCTTGCTGCGTAAGACTCTGACACGCAGGTGAAGCATGCCCTTGCACAAGGGCCAGGAAGCTGACATTCGTTTCTGTTAAGTTTGTAATCCCCCTTTCAATGCGTCTTTTCTTAGTCGAGAGGCCCTACCTCTGCTAATGAGAGCATCGCGATGTCAGTCGTCTAGTATGTTTGCTCTCGTGCTATGCAGTCCGCGCGCGCACCTAAAAGTCCCCTGAAACCAATTAACGCCCTCACCGCCAATTCTCCGTCGTCCCCTTGATGTGTCGCTTTCGCTATGCCCCCGGCTGACGCGTTGCGCCAAACTTTCTCTCGGCGGCTGTTCTTTCTGGATTGCAGGTTTCAATATGTTGTTCCTCTTCCTCAACGCCTTCAGACACCACCGAAACCCAAGCACCTTGATTGTATTTATGCAGGACAAACACGTCATCGTAATTAGACCTCCTTCAGCGAACAAGGGATGCGGAAAAAGTCTAGGCGTTGGATTGCGCAAGAAAGAGGACGAATGGGTGGAAAGGAGGATCGGGTGGAAAGCTAGGAATAACGAGGCGTATTTTGACAGCAAAGGCCCACTGGCACGCGGAATTCTTTAGCCCTGCGGCTGCCTAGAAGGAATAACGAATGTGCTTTTTTGGATTATATTTCAGATGAGAGATAGTGCATGAGCGCCGCCCGGCGGCGACTGCATGCATAATAAGAGCCACATTAGTATACTACTTCGTCCCAACAGTAGCGATGATGTTGCTCGTAATATATACTGCTATAACTTTGTTTATATTCATGAGTGATCCTGCCTCAGGCACGCTGAACTTATTTAAGTTGCCGCTTTAATTCCAACGCCAATCTAGCAGAAACGTTCACAATTATGAAGAAAACGTACCTACACAGAGGATAAATTATTTGTTACTGTGTCAATCTTTTGAATGTGTAACAAAACATTAACAAAAAACTCGTTTTTTTAAACTTCTGTTAAGAGATCAGCAGGTAATTGAAGGATCACTTCAGAATGGAGTCATGGTAAACCTCAGAAGTGCAAGGATCAGATAAAGGCAAGGACGAAAGGCAAGCGGGCCGCAATAACTTTTCTCACCTGGTTGTCGTTGAAGCGTGGATCAGCATCATGGCCGTGATGGATGGGTGCACATTTTGCCTAGTTAAGATTGAGAGATGGCAACTTTCCTTCGATTTCGATGCGTCGAAGCACCTAACGAATCTGCGCTTACATACATTACCGTGTCTAATCAATGATTTAGCATGCGGCATTTGGAAACCGGTGGGCAAGGAAACGCACGTCATCGCCTCCGCATGTTGTTATCACTGCGTTCAGAGGCCGCCTGCCAGCGCACGAATCATTCGATGATGACCACTTTTCGCACATGAAAGGATCCTTGGAATGGCGAATGGCGAAGCCACATGAAAAGCTCCCTGGCTTGCCAGTAATAGCGAACGAACCGTAACCGGTGACCAGTCGCCCAAAGCATTTCCTCCAGACACGCTGGCGTTCGCGAAGTCTTGTACAGAAAAGAGCAGTTGCCGTTACGTTAATATTTGCGTCACGATGGTAACAGCGTCGCACTTTATTGGTGCCTTGCGCATCCATAGCTATAGTGCACTTCCAGTTCTACTTTATAAGAAAAAAATAAGAAAGAAAGTATAGTGAAATGTTCAGCCCGTGCACCGTGAGTACAATCTCGAACCTAGAAGGAATGACCATTCATTTCATTGCGAAACATAATGAGTTTATTCCACGCGATTCTGTCTTTGCCTCATCGTGGTTGAACTGAGTTCCAACTACCGCAAAGACAAATAAATGGAGGCCAGCACGGTAAAACGATGGCTGCAGAGGAGCATTTCGCCGATTTATACGCTATCACTTACTTGGATGCCGATTTGAGGCGAAATTTGCCGCCGGGGAAATGACTTTTCAGGCATAAGCTATACGAAATATTCATAGCGAGGAGATAACTTACCATGCACGTGCCTGCAAAAAACCTGAAAGGCTCAGTGAACACTGCTATTCCAGGCACTGTAAATCTCAAAGTAAAATACTTGAAGCATAACTGCGAGTCGGCCTAGTTGGAACATATTCATATTGATACTTTTTGTGCGCAAACAAACAGGGACGCAAACAAACAGGACAAGCGCTCGTCCTTGTGTTGCCCCTATTCTTCGTCCCTGTTTGTTTGCGCACAAAAAGTAAAATACTTGGTTGATTGAACGGTTCTGGCATTGTGCAGATTATTTCACCACTTTGTTTGCATAAATTGCATGGAAGCAAGACCTGCCTTTTAGTCAGCCCTGTGGGATTGCGTGCTGCGTCTATATAGGAGACATAGTCCCAGACAGGATAAAGCAGCAATAAAAATATTGTCTATCAGTCTTAATTGATGTGCGTTTCTTGAACAATACATGCGAAATTAACGTCCGGTGAATTGTATTCGTTGAACCTAAAGGTAGAAAATTGCACCAATACAATACCAGCCTCGACGGCCGCGCCATCTCTATTTTCATGTGTGACATGACCCATTTTTTCGTTATCTCACTATCTCACTACTTAAACTAAAAAATCGCAGCTGTGTTTTTTTTTAATGTTAATTGTCGGTTAGCTTGAAGAAGGTTAAAAAAAACCAAATGTGGTTCTTTAACTTGCACTCAGAGCATGGTACACGAGCGTTGTCGCAATTCGGTGCCGTCGGAAGGCAGTGACCGCGGCTGGAAATCGCACCCATGACCTCGTGCTGAGCAGCTCAACGGCATAGCATGAGCAATTAAATAAATCAGGCAAAAATGGCTGACTCGCAATCTTTCAACGCAGTTCTTCTGACATGTAAAACAACAGCCATTCCATAAGGCTAACTTGGTTCGGTCTCACAGGTTGTCCTTTTCGTTCGTCTTCCTCCCACAGCATTGACTGCTCTGACCTCTCTTTTTCTGAAGTCCTGCAATATACGAAAAATGAGCTTTCGAGCCAAATTACCTACAGGGAGTGAAATAGCCAGCAAGCAAGGATGAAACAACCTTTCATGCAGGTACGCGTGAGACAAGGAGTTAGAGTGAGTACCTCTTTTGAGCTTCGCATATCATATACTATAGATGGCTTCATTACCCGTACCTGCACGCAGAACTTTGAAGGAATCATCATGCAGATAATGGCTGAACCATCCAAAAGAGGTCGTTGAATTATTTTGGTTCGGTTGATCTGCAATCGTAGTGAAACGTGCACAGCATCACGTAAACTGTAACGCTGCCGGCTTGCTCAGACTGTACGATAAACATGCCACACTATTTGTTTGTTTGTTTCCTTTCTTTTTAAAACTTATTTGGTGAATTAGTTATCATCCCTGCTCTTATGCGGCAGGCTATATACCAATAAATACCTGCGTGAGACTCGTGAAGGGTCTAGAATAAGGACACACACCTCGTATTGCTGCTTGATCCTCGACATGCATGCTGTCGACTGAAAGAAGCGAGTATCACCATTTAAAAAGATAGTCGGAACGAAACGAAACGAATTAGGGTAATTACAGTTCTGGAGCGATCTCCGCATGTACGTTCCTACTTCTCACTTACCGTGGAAGCCAGGCAAGTCGCGTACATCACCCATATTTTAATAGCGCACCGCCTTCTCGAAACGTTATGCGCTGCTGCTTCTGCTCTCTTTCACTCTGCCGTCTCTCTCCCTCCAAAGACAAAAAACGTAAAATAGCGACAATGGTATATATATATATATATATATATATATATATATATATATATATATATATATATATATATATATATATATATATATATATATATATATATATATATATATTGCTCTTCAAGAAAACCTTACCTTGCATCAGTCACTACACTGAGTCCCAAATAGGTGCCGCTTACGGCGGAAATATCTTTAGGAAAGGGCTGCACCCCATGAGCGCATTCTTGGTTTACTACATCTATTTTGACATCTCTACGTTGAGTTCGGTGTAACTGCGAGTGCGGCATGTTCGCACTGTACGAACAAACCGATTATACCAAAGACCCTATAACGTAAAACTATTCCAATATGTTTTTATTCCAATCTCCGGACGTCAAATTTGTGTAACCACCAACGCGAGCATCGGGCGGTCACCCGCAGCACGTTGTCTGAACAGACCAATAAAACACTCTCCTCGTTCACAGGAGGTCACTTTTGTTTGCTTGAAAAACGAATAACACTGCCTACACTGAGCGGCCTATCTTATCTAATTGGCTGACAAGAGGCGACAGGCACTCTCAAGTCGAGGGGGATTCGATTCGATTCGACACAATTGGCTTCGTGCATACAATCAGATTACACAAGATGCGAAAACAACCAGGCAACGGATAGAACCATCAATAACATTCGAGGAACTTTCGACACATGCAGGCGCATCTTGTGCTAAGCGATAAGGCTTAAGATTTATTTGTTATCTGGTAAAAAGCGATCAACCGAGAAAGATAAACAAGTACAGTCGGCGTCACCCTTGTGTAGAGCGCGGGAACGGCGGCCGCCGGGGCACTCCACAGCCAGCCAGCGAGTGTCTGGGCCTTAGATTATATGCGTCGACCGCGCGTGCCCGGACACTTCTTATCTCGAGCTCATTAGCTGTGGTCAGAGGTCGTTGTCTGGCGGCGGAGCGGCCAAGCGGCCGCCGTTCCCGCGCTCTACACAAGGGTGACGTCGACTGTACACGTGTCAATACACACGCACTTCAATATGGAAAGCCAGCGACAAGCTCCGTGGGAGCACGGACGCTCACATTGCCTTTCCAGGCAGTCATGTATGCTGCATATTCTTAAACTGTCTCTTATCTATCTGTTATCCTTTTTTGTGTGTATATATATCACCTTAAATCTTTCAGTTTTAACGTGGCAATAGTTTACAGCGTCCGCTATCTCTGTCCCTAAGACCCCCATCGGTATCTTAGTGACCGTGACACTGCACTACTAAGCTCAAGGTCGTCGCGGGTTCAATCAGGTTCGGTGGCGGGTTGGCATATTCATGGGGGCAGAATGCAAAAAGCATGCGTGTGTAGGTGCACGTTACAGAACACCGGCTGGTCAAATTTATTCCGGAGTACCCCAGTACGTCGTACCTCATAATCTGATCGTGGTGTCGGTGAGTAAAACTGAAAAATTTAATTCTTGGCCCGCAACGGAGCAGGGCCACGGAGATGCGCACGTGTACCGACTCCGTATTTTCCGGGAAGCATCCCATATGGCCTGCGCTTGTAGCTTCGAGTATTGACCGTTTCCACCTTGTACATACCTATATGCATGAAGAGGCATTCTGCAAAGTACTCTTTGAAGGCACGTCTTACTCCTCTGTTCCCACTCGTGCTACCTGCTTCAACGGCGCACAATGCTGAAGCCGTTGAGGCCGCTGTGAAAGCATTGGGAGAAGATACATACTTTTTCGGAAAATAGTAAGATAAAGCTAGTGAAGATAGCCGCTATGCTGATACACCCTAAATATATCTTTGAGCGAGCTAAAATAGAGGTTACCAATGGCGATAAGTGGGAGCACACAGTGCTGTCGTTTCTAACCCCAATTACGTTGCGAAATGGTGTTCTTTCGGGGAAGGTCATGATGTCATAATTGAGGAACGCTGAAGTGCTTATCAAGGAAGCAAGAAAACACCGAGACTAAATTATATCAGTGATTTGCTTATGCACTTGCATTTTTTCTTTCGTTGAGGAAAACCACGCGCACTCTCGTCATGGTCTTCCACGGGGAGAATTGGTGCGTGTGTTATTTATGTATCCACAGGCAGCAGAATCAAAACGAAAATATAAGGCGATTGTTTGGAGAGATCTTGCTTTTCAGTTATGCGGGGATGGGGTCAGTTAAATAGAGCTGAAGTAGTCATCGTTAGAGTCCACGTATAGGTATACAACATCATGGCCTACAGTCTGTCAGTGAGCTCGTGCTATACCGCCTTTCCTTTTTCTTCGCGCAGCAACACAGAAAGCCAGTAAAACAGCCCAACCGTTCATGGGCATGCACACGACACCCCAGGTCTTGCGCTGGAGCAGGAAGAGGAGAGAGAACTGGGCTCATTAATCTCCGTGTCAGTGGCGGCATCCCTATCATTCTCTGACTCCGCCTTGATTTATAAGGAAGTGGTGATAAGCTTATGTTTAGCTGGCCCAGCTGACACATAGCTAATCACTACAGTAGCCACCTATCGCTTTTTCATCAACCTTTTTTTGTTGTTGTTGCTTCTTGCTATACAAAAAATCTATTTTTTTTTATCTTCTCCATACTTTCTGACGTTATTTGTCGTCCCCTCCTTCGTGAAGATTAGGCAGGCGGTGTGCTCCTTCTGGTACAAGTTTCGTTTCGTTTTGTATTGCTTAGTTACCAGCCTCCTCCTTACTTTCATTTTCTCTGCGTTTCCAAACAAAAAAAAATCAATCAATCAATCAATCAATCAATCAATCAATCAATCAATCAATCAATTATTTTTGTGCGTGCCAAGGAACAACGTTGCTGAGTGCTGAACAACAAGTCTGACTGCTGCCTTACAGCAAAACTTAGTAATAAATTAAAGAGAAAACGTAAAACTGTTACTGTGAGAGATTACAGGATAAAAATACAATGTGAAACAACAAAAAAGAAGATCAGAATAAGCAGTAGTCATGCAATAATACAACATTACATGCAATATAGATATACATATACGGAAGGAGAGAGAAACTATCAGAAAACAGAAGAGGATTGCGCCTAGAAAGAACGCTCAAGAAAAAAGTGCAAACCTCAGAATGGCAAGAAGTAAACACACTTTGAAAGGTATGAACAAGGAGAAAATGACAGTTGAATAGTCTTGACATTCTGTAGAGAGGCGAGCTTCTGCGGAAAGAGGTAGGAACGTGGAAGTGTGTACGTTCCCTGGTATATTCTGCAGAAACCGCAGTGAAACAGAGGTTAGTTGATCAGTGCATGCAATGATTCCATCAATAATTGCATGTATAAAGCACACGTCGGTGTGGCTACGTCTGCAGCTCAGTGACGGAAGTGTAGGATAATTATTCAAACTTGAAATGCAGTTGGTGCGCGAGGTCTGACAACGATTCTTATACATATACTCATGAACTTTTTATGTACGTGCTCAACTAGTACGCAATTTGATTCGCTTGTGCCGTACCACTCCACTGAGGCGTGTTCAAGGAACGTGAGACAGATGGGTGCAAACTATTTGAGGAAGGGCAGTGGAGGGAGCGAAATCTATGGTACGGAACCGAGTGCGCGCTTGCCTCATTGATGCTATGCGTTAAAAGTGGGCTGAGAAGCTTAACGTACCATCAGAAAGCACATCGGTATCGCTTACTTCATCAACCCTGGTCGGCCCTTTACGTTAAGTAGAAAAAATATTGGTTTTATGCGAGCATGACATTTATGCTGGTACTTAGATTTAGGTGCACGTTAAAGAACCTCGGGTGGTCGAAATTTCCGGAGTCCTGCACTACGGCGTGCCTCATAATCAGAAAGTGGTTTTGGCACGTTAAACCCCATAATTTAATTTTTTTAAACATTCATGCTGTTAGGTGAATTTAGAGTGGGCCCACTTATTCGGCACCATTCAGAAAGGGAGGTTAGGTCGAACTACAGAGCGCGGCAGTCCTCAATACCGTGTATCTCCTAACATATTTTGACATCGTCCACGTAAAAAAGAGAAATGAATACCTCTCAATTCCTGAGAAAACACTAATGAGGAAAATTAAGAAGCGAAGTGGACCTAACATGGAAACTTTGGGTGCACCACTCGATACTGCATCTATACACAAAAGAAGATTTATCATTGACGCTCATGAAGCAGGACTTATCCAGGTGCCAGCTGCGTAGTAGAGCTACAATAGCAGCTTCAACGCTGTAGTGCGCAAGATTCTGGAGTGGTAGTGGATGACTTACTACGTCAAACTGTTTGGAGATTTCGTAGCACACACCATCACCTTGCTCCCTTTTGGTGACGAGCGTAGAAACCTGCATCATGTTGCTGACAAGGTTGGTGGTCATGGAGCAATCATAAAGAAATCGATGCTGATTTGGAACAAGGACATTTTTTTACAATAAACAAGAGGACACTGTGTTTTTCTAAGTAGGAAAGCTTGGAAATTGCAGAGAGAAGAGAAATTGGCCGAGAGCTCGCGACATCCGTTCTGTGGCCCGATTTTGAAGACAGAAAAAAAACAAGAGTGGCTTTACAGGCACGCGGAAAAGTAGAATTGTTCAGGCAGTTAAGAAAGATTGATGTCAGCACTGGTATAAAGATACTGCAGTAGGCTTTGATAATGGCGGCCGAGATGCCATCGTCTGGGCGGCTGGACAAAGATGGCCTCACACGCCCGGGGCATTCGCTGAGAAGATACAGTGCTGTCGGATGACGATATATATATATATATATATATATATATATATATATATATATATATATATATATATATATATATATATATATATATATGTATAGTCGGATATCTCGGAGCACAGACACGCTAGAAGAATTCTTCCAACTGATACTGTGTAGAAACATGGCTGCCTCTAACATTTCAGTACAAATGCGCCCACTTAATGTAGTCAGCAAAAAAGTTAATTACTGAATTTTAGTTCATTGGGCTGCTGACAGCGAGAATTATCATGTCACTTTGTGTCCCCCTGGCCGCATAACTTATTTGCACAGGTGGTTCTCGCGTGCCTCCCAGTGCCTAATTTTAGGAAAACCATGAAGCTTAATTTTGAACACACGGTACACATTTATGCGGACTAGCGTGAAGGTGGTATTGTGTCACTCGCCATAGTGTAGCGCTCGCCTTAGGTTTGTGGGCAGGGTAACGCTTAGACAAAGCACCTGCGTAATCATGCCGGCGGACAGTAGCTAACGGTGATAACGCCAGAAAACTCTATCAGGGTTAACTATGACTTTGGGTTACAACGATACGACAGGTTTCATTCGCAGGCTTAAGTCAGCAAAAGAAACGGAACTCACTCAAGTTCACCGACAAAATATATTGTTTTTGGTCATGGCCTCACCCGAAATGACACTCACTAAAATGCTACTCAGCTGGACTCAGTCAGATTCGGCAGGATTCGACTCAGCTAGGCGTCCCCCCCCCCCCCTCCTCAGACTCTCCACAATTGCATTTACCCGGGCTCATTGAGACTCACACTCACGAGTAGGTCTGAGTCTGAGTGACTCTTATTGAGTCTGAGTGAATCGACTCATGAGTGAGTTTGCCGACTTGCGTAGATATCTTTATGTAGGCTGCTACGATTTCTTATAATGCCTGTTTGCGATTATTTCTGAGGGCACTGGATGTCAACGCATAAGGGTCTTTGGTATTGCCGTCATTTTTTTAGGAAAAAAGAGAGAGACGAAGAAGGAGAAAAGGCAGAGTAGATAAGCAAGACCATGCCCCATTGGCTATCCTACAATTAGAGCTGTTGAAACCAGAAAGATAGATAAGAAAAATGAAAGAGAAGCAAAATTACAAAGAGGCAGCCAGCGGTAACACATTCGCAGAGGAATGCTCGCTGACAGTCACAAGCGTTCGTATACAGTACAGTAGTCTTCAAGAAAGGTAATAGGGCTTTTCCGGCTTTGGACACGCAAGGATACCTAGGCAAATGCCCTTTTTCTCCGCCAGCAGTCTGCCATCCGAGTGGTTTAGAATAGATCGCAGAGCACATAATTGAGCGTAGAATGATAAGCATTGGGAAAGAATGGGCTCTATTGTCTCATCAGGTCCGCGAAAATTGTATGTGACACTGTTGGCCACTGCAATGAGAAATTAATACGCATTTTGTAAAGAAGAAGTCAAACCTCGTGCGACACAATAAAGTTGTTTTGAGACAGGGGAGCCCTGGTGGGCAGGCGAAGTCTCAAATAAGTGTCTAGTAAATAAAAAGTAGTAGTGGGTGAAGTACGCACAAGACTGTGGGGATTTCATAACAGCCGTAATAACAGCTGCCGTCCAGAAGAAAAGCAAGCCCTAGGGGATATGCACGAGGTCACCGTTCCCGAAAAACGTGAGTGAGGGGTCACTCAAAGGGACAGATTAAACGGACGATTTGCAGATCCTGACCACGTCAACGGAGCTTGCGTATCTCAAAGGTTAAACGCTGAGCAAGACGCAAGCTGCGAAGCGCTCAGGGTTGATGGGAAAAGAGACCGGGGGATGTGGAATCAGCGTTGATGGGCAAGCAGACCTGGGGAGGTGGAACGCTGCGAGAAATGTAGCGCTACTCAGCACGGTGCGGGAGGACCAATTGGCCCTTCTCGACCAAGCCCGGCGTGCCGCGATCGCCAGTGGGGCCCTGGACTGAGGGACCCATCCACTGGACTTGAATGTGATTTTTTTTCTTTTTTTAAATAAAAGTTTTATACTACTACTACTACCGCAGCAGCAAGTGCAAAAATTCGATGACGAATGCGAAATAAGAGCGCCCCACACATACTCGTATCGACAAAAAGACTATGCTCTCCACCAAAATTGATAACTACAGCAGGAGGACGTCAGCAATTGCTATTTGAGGTTAAACTAATAACGTCTGCGCTGTGACCGCACGGCGTGCAATCGCTCACACAGGCGGCTAAACCTGGGCCGAAACCATTCGTGCCTTGTGCTCTGTTTTAAGGTTCATGTTATGTTTGTCAGTCCCCACTTTGTGAGTAGCGCGGGCTCTCTGAACGTCTTCATTTTGTTTTTCGTTTCCTGCTTTTATCGAGGGCAGGTTACATCACAAAGAAAGAAAGACAGAAGCGCGGGTGCCATTGTGGAGGTGCATGATCGACCCGCAGAGACCGCTTCGTAGATCTGCAGCTGCAAGACCTTGCCTACGGCACCAGTTCCCTTCCCACGGTAGCTTCTCCTCCTCCCTACAGAAAACTCACCCTTGTGGCCCCCTTATACAGACTGAGCGGTCAAACCGCACAACAGCGAAGCGACGTCCAATCTCCTTATGGCAGCACAATTTACTCGGGAAATAAATGGCGCGTCGGCGGCGATCAAATCAAAAGAACGCTAAATTTTTATTTATCTTTCTTTTCGTTCCCCCAGCCATGCTCCACCGGGACTCCGCTGACGGTGCACAGTCGTGATCGAGAGACCGGTTGGAAGCGCGCAAGGAAAAGGACAAATGCAGTAAGAGCGACATGCGAGGATAGCGCGGGAGAGGCAGGCAGGTTGAGGCGAGGGAACCGGCGAAGCGCCTGTAGCGAAGATAAGCCTTGCGAAACAACAAATGAGTCGACAAAGCACAACGGACGCAGTGGTTCCCGCATTGGGCCTTGCCAAAGGCCTCGGGTTCGGGCACGTGCCGCACCTGGGACACTCGATGGAGCAAAGGAAAGCCCTCGAGGTTTATGAAGGCGAAGCACTTATAGGTGGGAAAGGTAGTCCAACCGGAAGGAGAGAATGAATAGCGACAAAATACGAGATATTAAGGAAACTAGAGTCAGAAGAGGAGTGCACGGAGTGCGCCATGAATCAGCCTGCTTTATCGCAGGCTGCAGGACCACACGGCAGTAGCCCTCCCCCTTTTTATTTTTCCTTTCTTCTTATTTTGGTAGGCTGCGCAGCGGCTAGCTTGTAGGTTTGGCTGGACGGTTGGCCAACTGGCAAGATGGACACAAGTGCTGCCTAATGGACCGTGCCGCTTCTATAGAGACAGATCTGTAGGCGTAATGAGCTGTGTCACTTGATGAATCCAGTGCAAACATTGCTCTCTTATGAGGGCACTCTCTTTATGCTTGCGACGCTTTGGAGGCGGTCCGTTCTGCAGTTATTGTAGCACCAATATTTTACGTTAAATAGGTATAAACATAATCATTTCTTGAAAGGCCTGTCCAGAGGCCTACTTCTTATTTTACAAGTGACCCTCTATTCTTCGACAAATCGAGGACTTCAGAAGGTTCTTCCGTTTTATTTTTTCCACTTCACTTAAGAACACCAAACTTTCTAAAACCTATATTTGGTTACAGCTTTTACCGGGGCTCGTCTTCCAGAAACACATTTGAAGATTATGCTTAAAGCGATTTCGTTTGTCGGGCAGGTCCCATGCACATCTTCATATTCAGATAATTGAGTGTTAGAAAAGCTTTGGTGCTTCCTTGAGGCTGTAAAAACAGCCGCTCGGTTGTTTAGAACTATATCAGCGTGATACAGCAGTAATCTTGACGTCGCTGTATAGAAGCCCGATAATCACCGCAGAGATGCTTTTGTAATAACCAAATGGTAAAGTTACTTTCTCGGTGTCAAGCAAGGCTAATGATGACTATTTGTGGTACTGTAAATCAGCTATATAACAAAAGAAAAAAAATAAAGCTGTGGGTTGACAATATCTTTTAGCATCTGTAGTTATCGAGCCACACCTTTTATGGATGGCATTGATTGAATCATGTAAATGATCGGTGAGTTATCTCGGTCATTCATGGCGACGCTTGAATTACAGATCCCATGGGTATTCCAATATCGTAAAGAAAAAAAAACAGATGCACCTAAGAGGTGGCAAACCAGTTACGCAGAATCCCGCAAGGTGGCTGAAGCATAACGAAAGGGAAGATTGTCATCCAGCCGAAGGTAGCACGAAGATGCGAAGGAAACCCATAGGCTTTTCTCAGAAACAAGACTTCACAGATGCCATTCCGGGCCTGGACGAATTTTTTCTCAGCTGCGAAGTTTTTCTTCTGAAAAACCCGCTTCCTTCGTAGCGTCGTGCTACATTCAGTTAAAGGTTGCATACCAAAGACCAGTTCCACCGAGAAACTGAAAAAGCAACAAACATAATCTGCTTCGATTCTGGGGTTTTACGTGCTTTACGTGCACGTCGTAGCGGGGTACTCCGGATTACCGGATTAATTTTGGCCACCAGGAGAACATTAACGTGCCTCCAATGCATGGGACATGGACGTTTCTGTATTTTACCCACGCACGCACGCACGCACGCACGCACGCACGCACGCACGCACGCACGCACGCACGCACGCACGCACCCGCTTTGTGTGTGTGTGTGTTTTTACATGTTGTAAAACGCTGTCTTTGACAAGACCAGTGCGTTGCAATGACTGCGCTGTAAATGTGGTCGCGAGATTCAACACAAGCCAGTTGCCGGCATGAGGATCTTCTCGTTGATCCTTTGTTCTTGCACGTGATTATTCAAGGAGATTCCGTGGGCACTATCTTGAACAAGGGTAGGTGATATTTTGAACTTCTTTTGTCTTATTCTACTGCGATAGTGATCAACAGTGTTCAAACAAAGAATATCCCTGGAGCCAGCATTTCGACAAGAGGCCTCGTCTTTGTCGCGATCATGTCAGAGTGCAAAGCCGTGGGGACTTACCAATAACACATTGACGGTTAATACTGCCATGAAAGAGACACATGACAGCAACATGATTCAGTATAGACGCAAAAAAGAAAACAAGGAACATTAATGATACACAAGGCGCGTGGAAATATTTCCATTTCGAGAAAGCCCGTCAGAATACTGCCATAAAAAGCATGAGTACAAAGGACCCACGAACACGTGTATAGCACGGCAAGGGAAAAGCATGTAAGTTGGACTACATACAAAAGGGAAAGCGGATAGATAAAGACATATGTACTGATATTTTCTTTGTGGCGTAAGAAAGATTGAGTTATGATTACGACCTTTTCGTAGGGTGTGACTTTCTGCGGCAAGCGAATAAAATGATAAAAAAAGTTCTGCAAGTCCAACGCTACAATAGCGGCTTGGGCTTGTTGGTTTTCCATCCTGGTGTTAACAGCGCGAAACATAGACGGGACACGAGACGAGAAGATGACACCACAAGCACTGACTTTCAACAACATTTATTTAAAAGAAACACGGCTTCTGATACCATGTGCGTTGTAAAGTGCGTATTTCCCATGATGTGCAATCACGTGACTGCGACGCGTGTGGGCAATGGTATAAGAAGCCGTGGTTCTTTCAAATAAACGTGTTGAAAGTCAGCGCTTGGGGTGTCGTCTTCTCTTCTCGTCTACGTTTTGCGCTGGTAACACCAAGCTCTGTAGGAATCGACATTGTGTGGAGCAGTTTGCAGACGGCTGGCTCTGCAGCATTCTTTGGTGTTCCGCAAAGCGTTACCGGATTGGCCAATGTGTTTGTGCAAATCCCGTACTTGTGTGCGTGCGTGCGTGCGCGCGCGCGTGTGTGTGTGTGTGTGTGTGTGTGTGTGTGTGTCTGTCTGTGTGTGTGTATGTGTGTGTGTGTGTGTTTAATGCTAGAGTGTGTGCCGGTGACGACAGCAGCAAGACAACGAGGACGGTACCGACGATCCAACGATCGAATCCCTCTGAACGAGCGGCAGGGAGGTGCGAGGTGGGTAAGAAACGCAGAAACTAAATCCTCACGAAGGGCACAGCACTGTGGTGTCACTTGGAGAACACAAACGGGTGATTTAATGGCCAAGCTGTAGCACAACCTCAAGCTCGAGACCTCATTAAACATGCCGAAGAGTGGCGTCCTGCACTGCCCGCATTGGCGAAGCCGTGACGACGCTGCCATAGTGAAATTCGGTGCAGCAGACCTCGATGTTTGATTAAGTGGCCTGGTATAACAAGAAGGGTGAGCGTCGGATTACGAAGATTACGGAGAGTGAGCGTCGGATTACGAAGATGGAATGACGATGCAATGACTATCACGGCATCGCGAAGACGAGCATATATACGAGCATATAGACGAACATATAGATAGATATATATAGACGAGTTCTTGTCATGGCAATAATGCCATGCATGCATGCATGGAATAAATTTATGGCAGTTTCATTATGCATGTTGTGACATTCATGGGAGTCATGTCATGGCTTGACATACAAACAAGCCATGATATTCATTCATGGCATTCATGCCAATCGCGTTAGGACATGCGTGTCATAACACGAATACCCAGAAGGCATGCAGTTAAAGAAATGCATGCCATGTCATTCAATCCACTAATGTCATGTCATCTGATTTATGAGAATGATGTCATGAACCCATTGTCATTCATGTAAGGTCCATTGTTTAACAAGGCATGTATCAAGATATCCATTACCTGAATGAAATTACCTGACACGCACGGTATGACTTGCTCGGCATGTCTTGTCTTTCGTGTCATGATGTACATGACATGTCGTGTAATTCATATAATTCATGTCATGACATTTTAGTCATATCACTCAAATCAGGTCAGGGACGCATGTCATGTCATACATATTGATATATATAAATCGAGTTAAGGAAACTGCTACGAGGGCATCTTGTCATTCCTATTGTTTATACCACCACATGCGTGCCATCACAAGCACGTGATGTCATTGATATCATGACATGTCATGCAATCTACGTTATTAATGTCGTAACACACGCGTCATTCATGTCATGACATCTACTTCGGGTCATATATGCTAGCTAATGCATGTATCCTGACATATGTCATGTTTAAGAAACGACCACGATGGCATCATGTCATTCCTACAATTTGTCATGACATGCATGGCATGGCAAGCATGTCATGTCATTAATGTCATGACTTGAGATGCGTATGCATGTCTTGTCATTCATGTAGCGACGCACATGACATGTCAAGAAAGCTATAGCATTCATGTGAAGTCATGCACGCATGTTAATCCTACCCTGATGTATATCGAGTCAAAGAAACGACCACGACGGCACCATGTCCTTCATACCATTCATGTCATGACCGATTATGCCATGGCACATGTGCCAATGCATTGACGTCATGACGCATGTCAAGCGCCCATGAGTATTCTGATATACCCAGTTAAAGACCCGACCACGACGGCATCACGACGTAGGAGACCGGATAGATAGAAAGTAGATAGGTACACTCAAAACGCTTGAAGTTGGCAATGAATGCTTCGCACTATATTATTTATATCATAAGAAGAAAACAAGGACTGTAGAAAACCGAAGCAAATCGCATGTAATGACTTTAGAGCGAGGCTAGTGCTAGGTGATAAATGTCGATGAACCCCTAACGGCATATCGCTGTTAGAGTTCAGGTTCGGAATACCATGCATATGCGGAGAGTTTCAGCTAAGTTGCACCAAATTTTAAAAAAGTCCGTATGTGAGTTTCGAGAATACAATTTACTATTGTTCACAGTCCCCTTGAGGAACAGAAAGTTATTTTAATATGAGCTCATAGGCGCTGCGTATGTCCTATATATGTGTGCCTGCACGTGTCAGATGTAAGTGAGCTGGTTCAATATCATGTCTCCAACGTCGCCGAAATCGGGCAGCTATGTCCGCAAATATACGAGTATTCCGCTGCCCTAGGATATTGCCTGTACACACCTGGTACTTTAAGCAGTGCTACAGGTTACATGTGAGGCGGAGTATATATTCTCTGCAAGAAGTCTGTGTGCACGTGCCATTCTTGCTCCTGCACCTTCTCATTTGGAGCTCGGTTCATAGAATATCAGGAGAGAGAGAAAAGCTGTGTTTAATTAAAGCTGGATAACTTGGTATGGCTGACAGCCTCACGTGCTACTCGAAAATGGTCGGCAGAAGATCAGGAATTGTCAACGTACCCAAGCTTGCTCCCCCTGCAAGAGTGCAACAGAAGCAAGTATCTACTACGTATGCGAAATTAAAGCATAGTGTAACAAGCAAGTTGTCCCTAGATCTCGAAAACGCCGGGGCACTTGCACTGGTGAAAAAAAAAAAAAGACGGCGCGAGTTTACAAATTTTGGCCAATTTGGGTCAATTAGTGTAACTTGCAAGTTGTCAAAGGATGTCTAAACTGCCGGGGCACTTGCAATTCCTAAAGAAATGCGCTGAGTTTGCCAATTTTGGCCAATCGAAGCAAAGATTCGATTGGCCAAAATGTACATGTGACCATTTGGCAACACACGGAGTGGGTGTACTATAAAAAAATAGGGAGTGACAATTTTGGAAGCATAGGGAGTGGAAGCTCTTCATTTATTATTCCCAGGCAGGGCACCTACGAATCACGTAATGTAAAGTCCAGGTGGTGCGTGATGGTACAGGCTCCGCGTGCGGGACGATGGTTCCCCCTTTAATGATTCACGTGTTCACATTGATCTTTTACCGGCCCTCCAATAATTGACTCCTTGTGCAAATGACGCGTAATGTATCTTCGAGTCAATGACACGTGGCAGCCTCGTGCATTTCCTTTGCCGTTACACCGCTCGCGAGTCATTCGAACTCATACCACCCGCTTCCCTACCCCGCCCCCTCCACCCAAGCTTCACCGTTCGCTTTCCCAAAGCAAACTGGAACAGATGAGTCACCGCGTACGTCAGGTCACGCGATGCTGTCCCCTCGGTCCCCGTACAACTCCCGCCGAAAGAACGGTGAGAGGGGTGGTGGAGATTCGATGCCAAGTGTCGTTATCGTCCTACGTATAGAGAAGACTGCAGGCACACACACGCATGCGTGTGGGTGGCGGCTTCAGGTTCAAGAACAAGGACGAAGTATATTGCGTGCTGCGATGAAATAATGGCGCACCAAGCGCTCATGCAACACGGCCATGCGATGCGAACAGCAATTTCGGAAAAGAGTAATCGAGGGAAGAAGAGAGATAACGACTGCTGCTGAAAGTGGAAGGAGGGGGGAGCGGGAACAGCTCAGCTTATAGGGCGCCATAGACAACAAATCTCAGACTCCATGTTGTCATAAAACCACATATTGCCTATAGAAGCTGGGCATCTGCCGTGCTCTTCAGGCCTTGAAAGTGACTTGAGTAATACTCACCGAGGCAGACAACCTCAATCTGGCCTTCGAGAACTTGACCTTTAAGGGCATTCGATGAAAAAATAACGCATGTCAAACATGCCTTGAATAAGGCACCGCAAGCTCGCAGTGCAGATATAAAAATTCCAAACATGCACATGAACTGCCTATATAGGCAGCCTGCTTGTTTCTCAAGCCATGACTATCAACAGCGTGATCCTCTTGCTCTTCGTTATACGGGTTGGAGCCCCGTTTGCACAAATGCGTCGGTATATATAGATATAAGGTGTTGTCAGCAATTGCGGGCTTGGCTCACATTTGCGGGTCCCAGCACTACACCTTTCAATGGTAACGCCCTTCCCTCTCCCTTATCTCGTTTCGCATTCACTCAAGCATTCTTTTTGAATATTTTCTTTTATCTTTCGCATATACATTTATTATGGTGCTGATTAAAGCTAAGCCATAGGCGTCACCCTGGTTTAAACATCTCTGCGTTCTGTTGTTTTTTCTTCTAGATTGGGGATGCTGATGATGGACGAAATGATTGCTATGGGCCACACGTTACACAAGGCTGAAAAAAAAAGAGGCATGTACATAAAATAAAACCACGAACAAAATAGGTACGGCAAGCCAAAATGGGAAACGGGGAGTGCTCCAGTCACATGACTAAAGTTTCGGGTCTTCGTTTGTCGCATTAAGCTCGCAGCTGTTACACCTGGTCCTCTTGGGACCACACACGAGGCGGGTGAGCGTCGCCGGCACAAGAGCGGTGGCTCGACCCACCGGATAATATTTCAGCGGTCACATGCCTTGTTTAAATTTAAGTTTTTTTTTGTTTAGGTTTTTTACCTCGAGTTAGTCTTCTCTGAAATGTCAGTTAGGTTCGTGCGTTGCCTCCTCTCGGCAAATGGAGTGGAACTATAGCGGCTATGAACACAAGCACGTGCTTAAATCTTGTACTAGAAAATACTGTTGTTGAGTTTCATCTGTAAGTTTCTATAGTTAAAGCAGAAGGTTTTAGTGATAACTGCGGTATCACCTAGTTCGTATATGTAATTTCATGCAGTAAAACAGTTTGACTGTAACGATTATGCACATCATAAGGAGAAAATCAATTGTCATGGGTTGACTAAAAAATCAAATTTTTGTCTGCCTTACTTAAAGTTATTCAAGGTTTCTTAGCTAGAACCCTATAGAGGGTTCTTAGCTAGAATTATTCGTAATAGCATACGGGCACCAATCGTGATGTTGTATACATTATCAGCGAAAGCAGTAAGCCAAATGGCAAAGAACACTTAAAAATTGGACTGATTTGTGAATATGGTTACAGTGTTTAAGTAGTTTGCTTCATTCTAAATACAGCCAAAAATGTTTAAGAAAAGGTAAATAAGAAAATAATGATTTCTGGCCTTAGCCATGTCTGCAGAAAAATTCATTCGAAGGGTGCATGTTCCTCACTAGCATCGTATGGTAAAGTAGTACATCATGGTTACCAAAGAAGACTTGGTTATTTAGTGTACTTGTTGTTTCTCGCGTGATTTGAAAATGATTCCAGATGGGCGGGACTGGAAGTTGTGTGTTCCTCACCGAAAAGGCTCACAAGGTTGTCGTGGCAGATGAGTGTCCATTATGCGGCATGAGGCTGTTTTAAGCAGCACCGTCAGCAGTGTATTACTTGCAATAAGCATGTGGTTTGTGCACGAAGATGAAATGCAATAGGAAGGAAGGAAGGAAGGAAAAAGTGGAGAAGGAAAGGTAGGGAAGTTCACCAGTTTAGCGTAACCGGTTTGCTACCCTACACATGGGAGAGGGATGGGGGAGATTAAAGATGGGGAAGGGGGAGAGGGAGAGAGAGCACATAGCACAGCACACACACATCGTCCGTTGGAGTCCAACAATCTGGCATGGTACGCGACATCACTCTCACAGCCGCTTGTCCAATCCCGTCTCTTTCAAAAACCGAAGTAGTCTCTTTGTCGCCTTCACCTGCGATATCTTCTGTCGGCGGCATGTGAAAATCGTGTCGAAGGACAATGGTCTACTGTCAAGGCGCGCTAGAACAGATGCCAGGGACTGTCGCTGAACATTATATTCAGGACAGTCGCACAGAACATGTTCCAGCGTCTCCTCGCAAATACAGGCATTACAGAGAGCGTTGTCGGCCATTCCAATGCGGAAGGAGTAAGATTTAGTGAAAGCCACCCCTAGCCATAAGCGATAAAGCAGAGTCGCCTCTCTTCGACGGAGTCCAGTTGGCATATAGAGATGCATCAAAGAGGGCAGGTGGTATTGATGGTTGCTCTGGGTGGTCTGGCTGTTTGGTGTGCACCATAGAGATAGCGTGATCTCCTGTACAAGCACTCGAAGTCTGCTAGCTGCGTCGGATCGTGAAAGTGGTATGGCCTCTTCTTGTGCGTCTTCAAGAGCTGCCCGAGCGGCATTATCGGCGTCTTCATTTCCACTGACGCCGCAGTGACTTGGCAGCCACTGAAACGTCACGTGGTGTCCTTTCTCCTGTGATGTATGGAGTAGGCATCTAATATCGAATACGAGCTGTTCGAATGGCCCGCGACGCAGAGCTGATAGTACAGATTGTAGGGCTGCCTTTGAATCGCTGAAGATTGACCATTGTCGAGGTGGCTCCCGATTAACGACACGAAGTGCAGCGCGAAGAGCAGCTAGTTCAGCAGATGTTGATGATGTTGGGTGGTCAGTCCTAAAGCTGATGGTAATAGCTTTTGCTGGGACAACCACAGCACCGGACGAACACTGGATGTTTGTGGAACCATCGGTATAAATGTGTTACCTGTCCGCGTACATCTCGTGCAGAAGAAGCAGAGACAGTTGTTTCAGCACAGGCGACGACAGTTCAGACTTTTTTCCGATTCCTGGTACACTGAGATGGACTGTGGGGCTGATAAGACACCAAGGGGGTATCGATGGTTTAGATGCAGCGGTGAAGCCCGATGGAAGTTTGTCGTTGTATTTGATGATAGTTTTAGAGAAAGATGATTGGTGCCTGTCTGAAGGTAGTGCTGCAAGGTGGTGATAGGTGGCACGTGAAAGATGTCTTATGTGCGTTCTCAGGGCTTCTACCGTAATGTGAGTTCGCATTGGATGGTCCCGAGCAATCGCAAGAGTTGCCTCTGTTGAGGTGCATCTGGGCAAACCAAGGCAGACTCTGAGTGCTTGAGCTTGTGCTGCCTGCAGAACACGAATATTTGTCTTGCAGGTGTTGGTCAGTACAGGTAGACTATATCTTAGAAAACCGAGAAAGAGAGCTCTGTAGAGTTTAAGCGTTGCGTTTACTGACATCCCCCACATCTTTCCTGCCAAGTATTTATACAACTGGGAAGTTGCTGTCAGGCGCCGTTTCATGTAGGCCACGTGCGGGCTCCAACAGAGGTCTCGGTCAATAATTACGCCAAGGAATCTGTGGGTTTGGACATAGGAAATGGTCCGCCCATTGATTGAGACGATATAAGGCGTCATCGGTTTGCGAGTAAATGCTACTAGTGTGCATTTTTCTGGTGATATGCTGAGACCCTGTTTATACAAGTAGTTCGCTGTCAAAGTGGCCGCTCTTTGAAGTCGCGCACGTATCTGAGAACGTGTGACTGCCGAAGTCCAGACACAGATGTCGTCAGCGTATATTGAAATTTTGATGGTAGTTGGCAAGTACTCAGCAAGTCCAACAAGAGCGAGGTTGAATAGCGTCGGGCTGAGAGCACCGCCTTGAGGAACGCCCCTGCTGGTATAGCGTCGCGTAGTTGGGCCATCGTCAGTTAGCACAAAGAATGATCTTGCAGATAGGAGCTTGCAATGCACAAAAAAACTCGACCACCTAGGCCAACCGTCGCAAGGGTGTCGAGAATGGCCTCATGTAATACGTTATCGTATGCCCCTTTCACATCTAAGAATAAAGCTGCAGATAAACGCTTACGGAACTTTTCGTGCTGGACATATGAAACGAGATCAACTACATTGTCGATAGAAGAGCGGTCACGTCGGAAACCAGCCATGGAAATCGGATAAATCTTGTAGTATTCAAGGTACCATTCCAGGCGGCCAAGGATCATCCGTTCCATTATCTTTCCTACACAGCTGGCCAGCGCTATTGGGCGGTAAGAGGTGAGTTCTAATGGGGATTTGCCCTGCTTTAAGAGTGGCACCAGGCGGCTTACTTTCCATTCGTCAGGAACATTTCCCTCCTGCCATGAGGAGTTGTAAAGGCTCAACAACTCTATCCGTGCGGACTCTCCGAGATAGCATAAGGCCCGGTATGATATACCATCCGGACCCGGAGATGATGAGCGCCTGCAGAGAGCTAGAGCCGCTTCGAGCTCCTCCATTGTAAAAGGAAGGTCCATGTGGCAATCATGGGAATGGGGGACGTCAGCTCGGGCTGGAGGATCTGGACGAGTCGCTTGGGCTGCGATCCGCGCACAAAAGTCTTCTGCGACATTGATGTCTGATGTCTTGCCGCCCTTGGAAAAGAAGTAGCGCATTGAATGGGAAACGCCGTTCCGGAAGGCAACGCAGACCTTGCACCGTTTGCCAAATGTGAGACAGTGGCTTGCGGGGGTCGAGTTTCTGGCAAAACGTTGCCCAACGTTCCGACGCTAATCTATCCATACGACGCTGAATCTTCTTTTGCATCCTCCTGGCTGCCCTAAGGTCATGAATTGATTTTGTACGTCGATATCGACGTTCTGTCCGGCGACGAAGCGCTCGAAGGCGCTGTAATTCTATGTCGAAGTCATTCCGCGTGGAAGAGATCGTCATCATGCGAGTGGCGTTTTGCATCGTCATTTTAACCGTTTGCTCTAACCCAGATGGTAGGCCCTCGCGGCAGGCATCTTCCATCTCAGATTTGAAGTTGGCCCATTGAATCGTCCCAATGGTATTCCGTAAGCCTGATCTAGACGACAAGCCTTTGATGTTCAGATAGGTGGGAATGTGGTCACTCCCATGTGTCTCAATGTCTGGAAACCACTTCACACATCTGGCGAGAGAGTTGGAGACGAAAGCAAGGTCGAGGGAGCTGCCATATGTCACGCCTCGAAGAAAGGTGGGGCTACCATCGTTCAGGAGAGTAAGGCCATAGTTGTGGGCGATGCTTGCTAATCTTCGTCCTCTTGCATTTGTCCGTGTACTTCCCCATGCTGGATGGTGTGCATTGAAATCTCCTATGATGACCCATGGGGCGGGACAAACGCTCAAGATATCCGCAAATCTTTTGGTATCGAAATTGCAGGAAGGCGATATATACACGCCTATGAGAGTAAACAAGAGTTTGTTCTTTTTAACTGTGATGCATATATATTGATTGTCGTCGTGGGGCGCAATTGGTTGCAAAACATAGGTGAGTTCACGACGAACAAAGATGACGATTTTGCTGCATGTACCATTTGTTGATGACATGATAAATTCGTATCCTGACAGTCTTATTGATTTCGACAAGTTGGGCTCACAAATGACGATGAGGGGAAACAGATTGGTGTACACAAACTGACGAAAATCTGAAATTCGTGATTTTAGCCCTCTGGCGTTCCACTGGATGACGGACGCAGCCTTGACTTCTTTCCGGAAGGATGGGGTATGGGTAGCCATCTTTCTAGTTGAGGGATGCAAGCACTGGGCTTAAGGCGTCCAGCACTTTAAGTGCGTTTTGAGCACAGGGTGTCCCGATGTCCACTAAAATTGCTCGAATGGCCTCCATGAGAGAACGTAGCACCGAGATGACTTGGCGGTCTGTTTTAGGTGAATCGTCCATGGCCGGAGAAGGATCAGGTGGGGCCCCGACCTTCTGAGGTTCCTTCGCAAGGGAGTGGCTTGGTAGCGTAGGCCATTCCTCTAAAGATAGAGTCTTTTCTGCTTCCTTCGTGGAAATGGTGGGCCTTTCCGCGGCGTGACTAACTGGCACCGCAGTGGAGTGGGTACTGTCACTTCGCGCATGCGCCTTCTTCGAAGACGTACGATGGCGCCTAGCCATAGCCATGCCATAGTCATAGCCATAGCCATGCCATAGCCTAGCCAGTGCAATAGAGTGCGCATAAGATGACGAGGCGTTTGTCTTAATGAGCAGTTCAAAAAACATAAATGCAACCTTTGATTACGTCGTATGAGAACCACTTGCTTTTTACTCCTCGGAACTGTGGAAGCTTGTCAGTGGCTACAAATCGTGAACAGATGCTGGGATAAAAAGATGCACTAAATCTCAGAAAGGGAATTGTTTTTGGAGGCTGCAACATACGAGCACCCTTTTCTCGTGCTTTCCGATGATACGACGTGTAGCCCAACGGCCACGACATTGCGCTGAGCTCGAGATCGCTGGCTCTATCCCACACGACGCAGCCGCCTATCTTTGTGGTCTAAGTGCAAAAGAGCTCGTGAGCTTAGATTTAGGTGCATGTTAAAAAAAAGGGGGGGGGGGGTCAAAATTATTTCGGAGCCTACGGTGCGCCTTATATTCAGATTATGGTTTTGGCACGTAAAAACCCAGCATTTCATAAATTGAATTCTCGCTTTCGTATAAATACCTGCAATTTGTAAGTCGGTCATCAGCAGGCGAGGACACGAATATTTTCGAGTGCTGTTTGTCGACCTCCATCGCTAATGATATCATATCGCGACGGGCTGGCATCCGCTCTTACTGAAAGTGTAACGTAAGAATTCTTGTGTATAGGGGCACTGTGGCCGAATTAACGAAGGTTTTCAATAGTAACAGGAGCTATTATTTGGCCGGCGGCAGCCTTTGCTAATATGTCCAAAATCCTGATTGTCAGCCACTTCATCTTACGAATGGCTGTACGACGTAAGAACACTTTTGTACATACAGGCCTTGTTCTTGTGCTGCAGTAGCGGTGACAGTCTAGAGACGTCCGTATTATTCCTTGTTTATACGGACGCTTCCTGAAATGCACTTCACTACGGCATGTCTTGCTTGCATATTGTCGGCTCTTTAATAATAAAACTCGGTTGTAAGTTCAGCCGCTCGCGCTTCCGGCTTACAGTCCTGCGTTCTTTGCTTTTCGCGCTTGGCCGCTTCAATACGCATCTCTCAATTAACGCTAGCTTATCTCTAAAGCCGCTGCCGTCAAAATTAGAGGAAGTGTCAAGAAGACATGAAATGCGATGTTAATTAAGGGATGTCATCCGGTAACTAAACCTTGCTTGAAACGGCATATGCCGGGCAGCCAGCTGCCAATTAAGATGCACGTGGCATAACAGAGTGCCTCATTACGCGCACGTTCTTTATTTGGCATTTTGTCTGCTGGTTCTCGTTCTCGCGTCAAGAGGGGTTATTCCTAGACCTTCAACGCACATGACAAGGTGTCAGGGTGGATGAAGCTCAAACATAAAACTGCAAAGTTAGGTTAGCGTCTTACAAAAAAAAAACTTTAAAAGAAAACTGCAGAGAAAAGTAAGAAGGTGAAGTGTTAATAAAAAACCACACAAAGAGATTGGGATGGGTCAAAGACCGTAGCAATAATAACAAAGAGCAAACGTAAGATGATGAACTGTGGATGGTGCACTGGGTGTCTCGATGGAGCATCAGCCTAATTTTGTAATGTCCATACTAGGAACAGCTGCATATGCAGGGCATCCCAGCTAGAATCGATCGCATTCTTTAGAAAAAGATGGCCAAGTGTATATTGCACACAGTTGAGTAAAGCAGCCACCACGACAGTTATTTATTTTGTTGATGCCACACAATTTAATAATTCATCGCAATTACCTATTTCTTTTGTTTATTGCTCGGAATGGCGTGCTGTCAATGAGGAATTTGTAATAAATTGACAGAAACCTAATACTGGCATGTTTACAGCCGGGTACATTTTGCCCGGTTATTTTTTTCCGTATGATAAAGAAAGCACGCGAAAATCGAAAAATGTCTTGTGACTAACCGTTCGCCCCCATCAAAAAGGCTGCGCTCGGAAACAAGCTCCGTAGCAGTTAGTGGCTGAGGTGGCGCTTTATCTGGCGCACCGCGCCCGCGACAGCGCAACGCGACAGATCGCCCACTGACTTCCGTGGTGCGTGTTTGAGGACGCTGCAAAATGTCCCTGGCTGTAAACATACTAGGTTTAGGTTTCGTTCAATTTTCTAGAATTTCTTCGTTGACAGCACGCCATTCTTAGCAGTAAATAAAATATCGCTGATTGCAATTAATGATTGAATTGAATGGAATCAACAACACAACTTACTCCATGGTGGCTGCTTTGCTAAACTGTGAACAATATTCATTTGGCTATCTTCGCGTAGAATGGCCCATCTTTAAAAAAAAAAAGGAAACCGCGATGCGTGATAGCTTGGACACCCTGTATATGTAGCGCGCAATGCAGTGTTACCTGGATAAGGATGGCTTGTACGAGAGTTGAACTCTTACTGTATCTCGTGAGTTCTTCGGACGTGTTGCGCAAGTGGAATAAGCGGTTCAGCGAACCGCTTATTTTTGGGTCTTGGGTTGTATTGGGTCAACATTTATGCCTTGGTGCTGGGCACAAGATCTATGCTCACTCAAGTAAAGAAAACGGTACATTCCTCTGCAGAACAGATGGGCTACTGACATCAAAACCATTTTCCGCGTTTTGAGACGAGCTTTCAACGTTAGGAAGAGGCTTCAGAAGTTCAAGCGAGCACAAAGGTAAAATTTTTCCCGCTGCATTAGCCATTGGTGTTCAGAAATATATCTGGACTCGCCGTGGTGCAATGCGACACATCGAGGATGACGTAGGCCCTCGTCGGGGCGCGCGAGCGCCCAACTGCAGGCATAAATAAAGTTTCTCCAATCCAATCCAATCCAATGGGGCTTTTTAACGTGCACCTAAATCTATGTGCACGGGTGTTGTCGCATTTCGCTTCCATCGAAATGCGGCCGCCGTGGACGGTGTTGGATGCCGCGACCTCCGTGCTTAGCAGCCCAACACCATAGCCACTAAAATACCACGGTGGGTGACCTTAGCAATCTCAGTCACATATGTTTAATAAAGCAAGACGTTGAAATGATCCTTGTGAAATGTTCCGGCACTAGCAGACATTCGGCGTTAGTTTGACGATTTCTTTTTTAGACTAAGGCACCGCCTGGCTGTTTCGTATTGAGCGTAAGAAAAAAACAAAACAGAGAGAAGCCGAAGTTGGCTGCGTTGGCACGCGCAGTTATTCGCACACAGGAGCCTATCAAATCTCTTCAATTGACCTGCAAGCAGCAAAACTCGTAAACGCTCGAACAGTTTGGAAAACGGACCGGAAGCAAAAGCAAGTGCACGCCTAAACCAGGCTAACTAAACGCACGCAGTTTAACGCACGAATTCCGCGAACGAGTTATCACAGCGCCGCCGACGTCGGATCAGCCGACGCACGAGAGAAAAAAAAAAAATATCGCTTCCGTCCTCGCATACTTGATTTAATTATACTAGAAGCTGCGCTTTGGACGCTGGCAGGAAAACAGCTCTGATTGAAGAGTTTTGCGTAGAGCGCCGAGCTAGGTTTGCCTGGGTGGGTGTTGGAACTAACTCTGAAAACTGTACTACGCCGACTGGTGGCCTCGATAGTGGGCGTCTCGATCGGTGTTTCGTCAGTCGTTGGACTTTTATTTAAAGCCAAAGTTTCTCGTACTGCGCTCAGTGGCTATGCCTATCGGTTTGCAGAAACCCTGAAGTCATTAGCTGATTAAGGGAGCATCAGTCTGATCGAGGCCACGCGCCTTCAGATCGTAATGCGAGAAGTGGCGCAACCTGCACAGCTTTACATTCTATTACGGCAGCGATGCACCTCGCAATGTCTTCCCGTCTGCTGCAAACAATGTTTTGCAAAAACGATTCTGTACGACTTATGACTTCGAAAATGTCCCAAAGTCATTGCCTACGCGACAGGAGCAGGTGTCCTGGCGTGCGCTGGAGTACCTTTAAAACCTTTGTTGCTCCAAATCATCACGCATTCGTAGGGTAGGGACATTGCTCACTGCACAGTTTCGGAGTGAGAGAAGAGGCACTGCGCCGTAGGAGCAGCGCCTCGCGACAGATCTATTTGCTCACGGCGTGTCTTCAAGACGTTTGACGGGCAGCATACCTTCCATCACATTGACCATGGTTGAACAAATCAAGTGATGTTTCGTTTGACTGAACGTTCTTAAGGTTGTTTCAGTTAAACAATACCAGAAGCTGTTTTCTTGATCATGGCACCATTGTGAGCATCGCAAAAAAAAAAAAGAACGCCATTGAATGTATCAGACACTTGAGAGTGGACGTTGCTTGCTACTTGGTTCACTACCAGAATCTTCAAGAGAGACAAAAGGGAAGGAAAGACAGGGAGGTTAGCCAGTGTAAATACCGGCTGGCTACCCTGGGCTGGGGAAAGGGGTAAAGGGAATAAAAGCAGAAGTAATAGAGAAAAAAACAAGAAAGAAAAACAGCAAGAAAAACACTAGGGTTTATCAGCTAGTGAGGGTTGTGCGCAATGCAAGCGGCAACAGGAAAGGTCTTACGTTTCGATTTGAAGGTTATAAAATTAATCTACACAAAAACAAAAGGAATGCACGCACGGGGCAAGTTCAATGCACGTACACACGCCACCTTTAATGCCTATCATAGGCTTCCGGCCCAACCTGCGGCAAGAAATCAACCAGGGTGAAAATTTGCATGTCTCCCTTGCACAAGAGAAAAAACGAGGAAGGAAAGAGATGGAAATTCAAGACGATGAGTAAAACGTGAACAAGGTGAATGCAGGAGCCAACGTTTCGAGAAGTGGACTTGTCTTCTTCAAAGCCTTGAAGAAGACAAGTCCACTTGTCGAAACGTTGGCTCCTGCATTCACCTTGTTCACGCTTTGCTCATCCCCTTGCACAAGGTGTTCCAAAGGAGCCACCTATATATATACATATATATATATATATATATATATATATATATATATATATATATATATATATATATATATATATATATATATATATATATATATATATATATATATATATATATATATATATATATATATATATATATATATATATATATATATATAGGAGTAGCGAGCCTGCATAAGCCAGAGGTTTATAACCGGACGAACCATAATATAACCATAAGATGTATTCACAAAAAAAGCACAATGCATTTAGTGCTGCATACACAAGCGATACCGGACAGAACATCGATACATGTGCTAGCAAAATTTCCATTTGTTACAAATGTGCTGCCTCTGTAACCCATAATTTCAGAAAATGTTTGGCTGCAGCAAAAGACAGGATGTCACTGGGTGGCTTTAGGTTTTTAAAATAAAATGGAACATCTAAATCGGGAGTTCTTTTCCCATAATAAGTAAACACATGGGGTACTATGGGTATTTCTGTTCGTCGTAGTGACCACTGTTTTACATTTTTCTTTGTTAATGGACTATGGAAAATTTTATTGCACATGGTATCCTAAATGGACAGCCTTTTTTCGGGGGGGGGGGGGTGTTCAGAAGATAAGATTGCATCATGACTGTCTGTGCGTCACCTACATGAGACTTTGTTGCGTATGTTACCGAAAGGAGAAATCCTGCGCAAAATAGTAGTAGAAGCGTCTAACCTGCAATGAGAAGCTGTACCATAAATAGATAATCCGTACCGTAAAACTGATCCCGTTAATGATTTATGTACTACTCTTTAATGGACTTGTAGTAAACAAATCGCAGTGGGAACATAAATTCGCAAACCGCTTAGGAACTCTTTGCCAGCTGTTCAATATGTGCGCTGAAGGAAAGGGCGTCAAGGAAAACGTGGCCTAAGTGTTTCTCATTATGCTCGAGTTCAGCTAGAAAACAAGAACAGTTTGAGCTACGCGTGTCATTCAGGACCGCAGTTTGGTGTGCAGTGATTATTTTTTACCTGGAGTGTAAAAGCACAGCATGTTAGTTTTTTACTTGTTTACATAGATGTAGTTATATCTAAGCAAGTATAACATCTGGTATATAGCATCTCGCATTATATGGGCGCCTTCATCATATGTTGCCCAAGGTAGAACAAAAGCTGTATCATCCGCGTACATATCTACCTTTGAACGAAGAGGGAATAAGTAAAGGCTATTTATGTAAATATTGAATAGCGGCCCAGAACTGACCCCTGCGGAAAACCAGGATGTATATTGAGTACCTTGCTGAGAGATTTACCTGTTCTGATACCATGTTCAGGCGGAGAAATAATACAGTAAAAGAAGTTGATTGTGGACCCCTAAAACCAGTATATGTTTCGTCTTTTCAATAAGCAGTTGAGGGTCAATCGGGTCAAATGCTTTCCGAAAATCCAGAAAGACCTCAGTCACCATCATATTTTTGTCAAAAAGTTCAGGGCAAAAGAGGTCGTTGAAATCTTCCAGCAAGCTTATCGTACTGAGTCCACTGCGAAAGCCATACTGAGATGTACTTAAGAAGTGACGTGTATTGCAGAGTGTACTCATAGCCTTGTGCAAAATTTTCTCGATGATGCAGGCTATGTATGAGTGAATTACAATTGGCCTGTAGTTATTGTAGTCCATTTTCGATCCTTCTTTATAGAGTGGCCAGGCAACAGTAGTACGAGACTGATTACGTATGATTTCATTGCTCAGTGTTTCATTTACGTTGTGAAGTAACGAGCTATTAAGACTACTGAAATTCTAAAATACGGCTCTAATCCCAATTCCACCAAGCCAGGTGCCTTTGTAATTGGAATAGCACGTATTACTTGCTGCAATTCATTTTCCATTACACATGGCATGAACGCAGAATCTATGAGCGAAGAAGCATTGAGTGTAGAGTTCGGTAGTACTTTGTTTCAAAGGTCTCGGACTGACTGTATAAAACATTCTTTAAAAGGGTTAGCCAGATCCACAGGAGTTTCAGATGAAAATGAATCTTTTAATTGTTTATCTACATTCACTTACGATGGTATATCGGCTATACTGCTTAGCAGTTCCCGTGTTCCCCTCCTTGCGCTTCTTCGGCAAGCCGAAAGCTGGTTGATCTGATAACGCTTCAGTGGGAGCCTTATCGTAGCTGTTATTTTATTCCGAAAGAGACAAAATGCCTTTGCTAACACCAAATTACTCGGATTATTATGACAATTTTTTTAATGTTTCATTTTCTTATAGGAACGTTCTATAACATCATTATTTTTTCTACGGACTGCTAGGGCTTCGGTCTTTTTGATATAGTTTGAATATTTGTATATTTCTTTAAACTTATTTACGAGTACTTCATATGTCTCTGTATCTCCAATATAGACGAACGAGTCCTAATCAAAAGTAGCATTTTCTCTGGCAGTGTCATGACCTAGTGACTCGGGCTGCTCAAAAATTGTTGCAGTTAGAAAGTAATGATCAGACACCTTTTATTTTGAACGACAATGCCCTGCCTTTCTTTTTTGGAAACCCCAGCAGCCCAATATGATATATATATGAGCATGTCACTTTATATTGCAGAATTTCTTCGCTAGTAAAATCTTGGATCAGGTGTAAATTTCGTGACTCGCAAGTAGTGTAATTTACCCCTTGGCTGTACCAGTAGCAGTCAGGTTTCTATAAATGATAACGTTAATGCCGCCTGCTAGAATAAGTTCTTCATTACTTCCATATTTTTACAAAAACCTGGACGTTCATCTAGGAAAGCTGTAGTATTACTCCTGGGAGGCCTGTAAACAGCGCAGGCCAATATGTCCACATAATCCTTATTTATAGACAGGCCAGTAATCTCAGTCTTGGTAAATTTAACCTGAATCTGTTAAAAAAAAAGCTGCCTGCTTTTTATAAATACAATGACGCCACATACTTTCTTATTTTTTCTAGATTGATGGACAGCTACGAAGCCCAGAATTGTGCACTGACTGCTTTCGAGCTCAGAAATACTAATGTATATCCTCTTGAGTTGCGGCTTTGGGGCATTTGTTCAGTATATTGGACATCGATACTCCGCCACTACCCAGGCCGCAGCATGTTTTAGCCTGTAAAACCAAATCGTCCAATATTTAAACACCTACTAGCGCCACCTATGAAGTTTTGTTGAAGATCCATTAGCAATTTGGCCACCAGGTATGTTTGCAATGACGGCATTCAGCAGCATGGCTTTCTACGGCGACAGCCGAAAAAGTTCTATTTCTCATACGTTATCGCTGCTTCTTTTTCTGTGATGAAATTTTGATTAATGAACAGATTTTGCAATTTTGAAGCCATTTCTAATGCTAAATTTGCCGTTTGGTATTGCATACCCACTACCCAGAAAATGACCAGGTAGAGTTCCAGTCTCCAATATATTGAACATCATGCTGTGCTAAAACAACCGATAATTGTGAAATACCAAAATTCTGTTTTCGTCTCTGTAGCGTAAACATCAATTTCTGGAAAGCTCACAAAATTCTGTGAACTGTAATACGCCTCGGAACTCAGGAGGATATGAAAAGCATTACATATACACTTGTCGGAGTACTTGACAGGTAGAGAAGCAGCAAATACCAATGTTTTCAAAGAATTCTGGCACTGACATGCAGTAATTCTATCGTAAGGCGAATCAACTGACAAGAGAGCCACTCATTATTTCTTTCAATCAGTGTGCAAGTACTAGCGAACGGGCTTATATAATGTTCGTACGCTGACCGATAAATGCAGTGGGAGTAATCACGTTTCTGTTCTGCACAACAAAAAGAAATTCGGGCAAGAATGCTGAATGTATACTGTCGGCCCGCAGACATATCTAAAGCACACCGACCCGTTAAGAGAATACCGCATTATGAATGAATTACTTGAGTTACTTCATTTTCTTCGATTAAGCCATTCGATGTGTGCCAGGGGAACTGTGTTCATTCTCAGTCAATCCTCCAGAATGGGTATGGGTCACTGAGACGGAAGAGGTGTACAGTGTCCTTAAATGCAGCTAGGTATGTGTCATACTTTTCCGTGCCTCACCTGTCCTCACCATTCTTCCTTCTAGAAGCACGATGATGATGATTATGATGAATGATAATGATGATGATGATGATGACAATGATGATGATGGCGGCCGCATAATATGGCTCATACCCACACTGGGGGATTGGCCAAGAATTGCGTGCTGAAACATTTACTTAATCTTTTGAGGTACTGCGTATTCGACTAAAAAAAAAGAAGCAAAAACAAACAAATTGCCAAAGAACATTGAAAGAGTTATTCGTTTAATTGATTGTATGTAACCGCAAACGGCATCAAACACGTTGCTGCTGCTTACACCTAAAACTGACGCACCGAAAAATAGTATTATTTCAGATGATACGATTAACTCTAATTTATCAAAAGGACTCTTCTAATGTCTTATTCTTAACAATTTCCATCGGTGACATAAAAAAAAAGTAATAGTGATCTAGGGATTCTGTCTCTTGACAGTATGGACACAGAGGTGAAAACGTCATACCCGTCCTGTGTAAATATAGGTTTAATGGAGGGA